>NC_136264.1:137066403-137069174 GCF_964187855.1 Myxine glutinosa | reverse complement strand
ATCTATGTGAAATATGCTACTATCTATGCTAAATCATGCTAAATCATGCTAAAATCTATGCTACTTGCTGTGAGTTTATGGCGGCAAGGAACATCACGTGATCGCTCTGAGCGAATCAGCGCGCTGCTCTGCCACCGCCTCTGATTCCGTGTATAATATTCCTCACTGAAAAAAAATATGGATCTAAAGATGAAAGAAAAAAAACCGATGTGGTGTGAATGGCAATGTTCCTCGCTGAAATGTGAAAAAACGCAATCGCTTTTCGCTCTGAATTACGTGCGAACGCGTAACTGTGAGTTTATGGCGGCAAGGAACATCACATGATCGTGCAGAATTCTATCAGTTGTGCGATGTTTGAGGGGTTTCTTGCATGCACAGCTCGTTTTAAATCCTCTGACAACATCTCGATGGGATTTAGATCCGGGCTTTGACTTGGCCATTCCAGAACCCTCCATTTCTTTCTTTTCAGCCATTCCTTGGTGGATTTACTGGTATGTTTAGGGTCATTGTCATGTTGCAAGGTCCACCTTCGGTTGAGCTTCAACTTTCCGACAGATGGCCTCACATTATTGTTGCGGTTTGTGGCCTTTTTCTTCTTCCTTCCCCCACACCCCCCTGTGAGTTAGACCAAGTGGTTTGGTCCATGGGTATAAAGCCTATGATTGGCTGTGGGGCATGGACTATGGAGAGTGGCTAGGAAGGTGATTCAGAGGAGTGAGTGGCCATTTTGGGAGAGGGCTTATAGCAGAGTGCTTTTCGGGGGTTGTAGAGTGTCCAGCTGCAATCTCTCTACCGGAAGGGTGACGTTGATCTGGGCCTGCCCTGGGGCCTACTGTTGGGCCTGCCTTGGGGCCTACTCGTGGACTTGCCTACTCCTACCCTCTCGTGCTGGGCCTGCACTGGGGCCTACCACTAGGCCTGCCTTGGGGCCTACTCGTGGACTTGCCTACTCCTACCCTCTCGTGCTTGGCCTGCACTGGGGCCTACCACTGGGCCTGCCCTGGGGCCTACTGTTGTGCCTACTCTTGGACCGGCCTGCTCTTGGACCGGCCTACTCGTCGACCTGCCTACTCTTGGACCGGCCTACCCTTGGACCGGCCTACCCTTGTACCAGCCTACCCTTGGACCGGCCTACCCTTTGACCGGCCTACCCTTGGACCGGCCTACCCTTGGACCGGCCTACCCTTGGACCGGCCTACCCTTGGACCGGCCTACCCTTGGACCGGCATGCCCATGGACCGGCCTAATCTTGGACCGGCCTACTCTTGGACCGGCCTACTCTTGGCCCGGCCTCCTCTTGGCCCGGCCTCCTCTTGGCCCGGCCTACTCTTGGACCGGCCTACTCTTGGACCGGCCTACTCTTGGACCGGCCTACTCTTGGACCAGCCTACTCTTGGACCGGCCTACTCTTGACTGGCCTATTTGGGTTTTTCCCTCTCTTCTCCCTTCTTTGTTTTATGTGGAGGAAGAGATTTTCGTGTGATAATAAATAAATAAAGACTGTGATTGAAGGCTTGGTCTGGTGTGCTTCAGGCCGTAACATTATCCTCAAGCACCCTCTGGTTCAATGAAGAATTCATCGTGGATTTTATGATGGTGAGCTGCCCCAAACCATAATATTTCCACCACCATGCTTTACAGTTGGTATCAGGTTCTTGTGGTCAAATGCTGTCTTTGGTTTTCGCCAAACATGTCTTCTGGTACTGTGGCCAAATAGCTCTACCTTTGACTCATTTGTCCAGAGCACATTGTTCCAGAAGTGCTGGTCTTTGACTAGGTGTTCATTGGCAAACTTTAGTCTTGCCCTGATGTTCTTTCTGGACAGCAAAGGTTTCCTCCTGGCACACCTCCCATGTAGATCAAATTTGTGCAGCCTCTTTCTAATGGTAGACTCGTGCAATTTGACATCAACAGTGGCAATAGCTACCTGTAGGTCCCGTGATGACATTCTGGGGTTCTTAGAGACTTCTTTCAGCATCTTGCGGTCTGCTCTCGGGCTGAACTTGCTGGGGCGGCCTGGCCTGAACAAGTTGGTAGTTGTTTGGAATCTTCTCCATTTGTAGATGATCTTCAGGACAGTCGAATGATTGATTTCAAATTGTTTGGAGATCTTATTAAATCCCTTCCCAGACTCGTAGGTATCTATAACCTTCTTTCTGAAGGCCTCAGAGAGCTCTTTTGATCTAGGCATGGTGACGCCGCACACTTCAACAACAAAGAGCAAACCAAACTAAATGTCTGAGGTTTAAATAAGACACGTTCCTCCAAGAACCTCTCTAACGATGTTCTAATCATTTGCACCTGAGCTGGTGCACCTGATTCTAATTTTAGGTATTTGAAGTAGTGATAAATGTGGGGGTGTACTTACTTTTTCCACGTGAAATTTGCATTTATGTTTATTTAAATTATACAATGGACTACAAAATGTAAATGTTTCATGATATTTGTTATATTATATCACCTTTATCTATCAATATTGTTGAAATGAAGATCAAATAGCTGTATGTTGAAATATGGTGAAAAAGTCAAAACTTTACATGGGGTGTACTTACCTTTTCACGTGACTATGTTATTATTATTATTATTATTATTATTATTATTATTATTATTTTTCAATAAATATATATTGAAGTGCACATATTTATATATATATTGTTGCGGATCTGCCGCTGGCCTTCTCCCCTTATCAAGGGGGGATTAATCCCCTTGTCTTTACTAGCCTGGCGCGACCCGAGACCTATTACGTCCCTTCCGGACAGCGCCAAATAGGG
>NC_136264.1:136986403-137061403 GCF_964187855.1 Myxine glutinosa | reverse complement strand
TACAACAATTCATTACACTACAATAAATAAAAAAAACATTCTCATATCCACAACACTGCACCCTCCTCCCCTTAGGCACATCCCGGGCCTATGAACTTTTACCTTTAGTGTGGCACGTAGGTGTAGTTCCCTCTACATTTAATCTGACCCTGAGTGTGACAGTTTTAAAACACCAATAAATATGTCCCGCTGCTCCATTGCACCCTACCTAACAGACTCACGCCCACAGCTAACCGAATTGCGGAATGGTCTTCAAACTAAAACACTTACGGTGGGGGCGCATTATTTACAATGACTACTTTCTTTACAAAACGCAACCCAGGACCTGTGATCGTTCTTTTGGGGGGGGGGGGGGAGACAGTCTGCCCTGCGTCGATGCACCATGAAGCACCCAAACAACGCATCAATACACCATCAAGCACCCTCAAGCACCAATCGGTGCACAGTCATCACTGTTCAATAATAAAAATAAAAACAACAAACCCTGGTGCTGGTCTTCCTCTTTGGCTCCCTCTGCTGGCTATTTGTTCTTCCAGATGTTGTCTTTCTTTCATTTTCTTACTGGCGGCCTGTTGGTGGAAATAAACCTGCACAGAACGTGTCCATTGTTTTGATTTATTTATGGCCCACAGGGCCGACTATGTGTGGTTCACCTGTGCGGCATAGGTGCCCTGTGACCAAGGTCCGCCAGCAAGATCTCGGGCCCTCATGGCCGGTTCCAGCAGAGGGGCCATGCCCCAACCCATGGGGTCCATAAGTGGTGCTCAGCCACAGACATGTGGTCCATAATGTGGTGCATCGATGCAGACAGCTGGTTCTGGGAGTTCCGGGCGCACAATGGCGGACTCCTGCACGCTCCCCTCGGCGCCCAGTGGCGCACAGTCCTCATGTGGGAGACAAAAGGGGGAAAAGACAGATGAGCGAGGGGTAAGGTCACAAGGGTACACATCAATATGCAAGGCAAGGTGCGTATGGAGACGGAGCGGAGAAAAGCTCGTCCCTACCGTACGTCACCCCCCCCCCCCCCCCCCCCCTTGTCACCTACTCTACCCTTGCCCTTACCCCATATTTACAACAATCTACACATTTACAAATTTGTCCCTACTGTCACGTCTCCCCATATCCCTCCTACACCAAATTCGTCTTCACTCCCACTAATCCAAAATTTGCCATCACCCAATTCATCATCAATCCTCATAAGGAGGAAGAGATGGAACATCAGCACAATGTCACACCCACGTCATGATGCATCTCACATTCCAAACATTTGCATCAAAATAATAAAAACCAACAAACCATGGCATGGTGTGGAGTACCATCATTACCTCAGGTGAGTGGATGCAGATGGTGTGAGGAGATTCCTAATCCTAACTATCCTCTAAATGACTTTAACACACTTTACACTACCCGGGGTCTTTCCCTGCCAAACCATTGGCAATCTTACTCTATGTGGTTTTAAAAACCAAATTCCCATTGACCAAACTGTGGTGCTTCTCAATTTGGGGTCTCACTCCCCCGATTCAACTCCCTGTGCCCTTGCACAATTTCTGGACTGGGTCATGTAGTTCTCCCAGCAGGCCTACCCACCTGCACACCTCCACCACTGTAGTTGCCACCCGAGCTTACCTAGCTCCTCACCCTAACCTATCTAACTGGGGAAGGCCCCTCCTGGCTCTGTCACCCCACTCGGTGCCCTCTGGCACTGGGCTACCCGGGTCCGTCCTCCGGATCCTCGGGCCCCATCCACAACAACTACCGGCTCCCAGAGCCCACCTGCGGCCTCACCTGGCCGACATCCTAACAGTGGCGGAGTGTCAACCAACTACACATACTAACAGGCTACACGCCCAGCCATTTCCACAACACTAATGCACCCATCCAAATACCATTCTTTCACCACGCACCACAGATGCCAATATCCAACCACAATTTACCTATACCCTCTACCTAACACTTACACTACCCTCCCCAGGTATTCGTGATGGGGTCCATCCTCCTTTCCCCCATCCACACCTTCGCACCATCCACTCCACTCCACAGTTTCCACCATACTCACTCCACGACCATCCATTCCAATACTCCATATACTCCAGACCATTTATTCCATACACCTGTTCTCCATTCACCTGTTGCACACCTGTGCAATCACACCTGGTGCCACCTGCACCCTCCTTCCTTCCTGGACCATTTGGTCAGCACAACTCACATCACTATTACTCACTCACACACTGCTCCATACACCTGTTCAGTTGCACACCTGTGCAATCACACCTTTTAACCACACACACGGCATCATCTGAACTACCTGTTGCCCTGCTAACTTAGTGCTCCCCGTCTTCCCTTTAAACTAAGCACATACCACGTCATTATCATCCACACTAATCTACCTGCGTCCCCACTACAGGTATCATTGTCACTACCTAATCTTACCGTTACCTAAGGTCAATCTCTAGGTCCCTACACACTATATCCTAACCCTCCCGGGCTAGTTTTCACTGCCATAAACCCCATAAGTCTATTGCTCCTTTGCCCCCGCTGTGAGAGATGGCAAAGTTGCCATCCCACCACATCGGGCATCTTCTACTATCAATTTTGCTCACCAAATTCCAGCCAATTAAAATTTTGCCAATCACTACCAATCACTCTACCATTACCAATCATCACTCTGCCAATCCTTTGCCAATCATCAAATTTTGTTTTTCTAATTTCGGGGCCAAAACACTATTCTCGTCACACGTCTACTCACTTGAGCCTCTCGGTGCGCCAATTCATCTCTAAAGCTCGGCTTCGCAAAGCCGAGCAATGAATGCGGGTTGCTTGGTGCCGGCGGCTGGATCCGTCCGGCACTCGGTGCAGGGAAGGAGGTTTACCCGGGCCGAGATCCCACGCACCATCTCGGCACAGAGCCGTCCAATGGCCCGATCTCGCCCTGCCGGAACGCCTCAACAAAAGGGGGTCGCCATGACGACCCTTCCTACCGGTTCCGCCTAGCGGAGCACGGACGCGGCCGTTCAAAGCGTGGCCTGGCGTGAATCCCACACGGCGGTTCTTTCGAAACCGCCGCGGATCCCCGCAGCACGCAAAGCTGCCCGGCGCACACCGAGGGCCCGATTCGGCTATACGTCGCTCTAACCGCTAACCCGGTTAGCGTCGATGCTCCACTTGCATGCTTACACCCCGCAGCCCGTTCCTTGCTCACACACCCAGCCGTCTCCATGCTCCTAGTCATTGCACCTTCCCTTACACACCCAGGTACACTCATTCCGCTTACAGACTTGGTCACACACCTGACCACCGCACACCTTTGCACACACTCGTCGTTCGCACACCTCACCAACACACCTCTTCGCGCCCCCTCCTCGGTCACCTCTGTGACAACCACAGGTGTGCTCTCACACAACCACGTGCCTCACTACCAACTCCAGCGTGCATTTCCATACGCGCTCTACCATTCCAGGTGTGCATCCTTCCATTCCAGGTGTACATCCTCTCTCACCTGCCACAACCAACTCACGCTCCGTGTCACTCTCACAACTCTTACCACCACACTCGGTCGCGCATTCACCCTTACTTTTGACAGCGCACTCTTTCCTCATGCACCCGTCCGTTACACACCTTTCTCGCGCATCCTCTTGCGCACACTCTCCCGTTACACTCTCCGTAACACTCACCACAGGCATGCATGCTTCCGTTACATCCCCTGTAACACTCCCCACGACACGCTTCCATGTGCCCCCCCGCACACGCGCTACGACCAACTCACTCTCGACAGCACACTCACTCCTCGGCGTGCACTTTTTCCTCACACACCCCATAGTCGGACATTCTCGCACACCTCCTCCTTCGCACACCGTACCTGTCGCACACTTCACCAACGGCCTCTCACGAACACCCGGGTCCAAACCAACCCCCAAGCCGACTGAAGCTTCCCTCACACCATATACATTTCCGCGTATATCGCCACTCACCTTGGCACCTCGTCTCCGCACCTCCTTCACCACCTGCAAACTCTTTATTTGGGTAGTGAGCACATCATCATGATTTGAACACAGACCTTGCACATACTCCATCACTTCCTCCCTTATCTCCTTTTTAGTTTCCCTCCGTCTCTTCTTAATTTCACTCACCCCCTCTTCCACCTCCTCTAATTTTTCCTTTACCTCCCTCATTTCCCGGTGCGCCCCTTCAATTTCGTCCTCTAAGGCCACCTTGACAGTTTCTATGTGCGTCCTCACCTCCCGGTCCTTCGTCTCCATTACTTCTGTCACCTCTTCCAACCTCTTCGTCAACCCCTCACGTACCATCTGACATTCCCTCTTCGTCGCTATCAAGTCGTCTTTTAGTTCTTTTTGTGTCGCCTTTAACCCTCCTAGTACCACAGTGTTCCTTTGTACCTGCTCCACTAACTCCGTCTGTCCCACCGTCAGCTGTTCCACCTCCTGCGTCAGGTCCTCTATGCCCCCTTGAAACTTAGCCGTATTATTCCTCACCTCTTTCTCCATACGCTTCTCACCTCGCTTTACCTCCTCGCGTACCCCCGAGACCTCCTCGCGTACCCCTGAGACCTCCTCGCTTACACCTCGTCGTATTTCCTCCCCCATCTCCTCCATCTCTTTAGTAGATGCCGCCCTCATCTGTTCCAATTAATCCCTCTGAGCATCCAGTTTACCTTCCAACCCGATTTTCACCTCCTCTATCTGGTTCCCCATCCGTTTGATTACCCGGGTGGATTGCTCCCCTACTTCCCGCAATTTGCCTTCCATCTTATCTTCTAGCCCCGTTAACCCCTTCTTTATCTCTTTTATCCCGTTGTCTAACCCCTCAAATTTATTGTCCAACCCCTTAAACTTATTGTCTAACCCCTCAAATATATTGTCTAACCGTTCAAATTTATTGTCTAACCGTTCACCGGTACCCCTCGCTTCGTCCCTCATTGCTCCCATTTGGCCCTCCAATCGCTCACTATTCCTTTCCATTATTTGTCCCATTTCTCTGCTTTCCGCCATTGATTTATCCCCTTGCAGGTTCAGGGACGCCTGCATTTGTGCCATAAATTGCTCCATGAGGGCCTGCATTTGGGCCATCCCTCCCACTTGTGCAGCGGGTGCGGCCGCCGTAGCCATGTGCGAGGCGCCATTTTGCGTCCCTTCAACCACGTGCGCGAGGGCGCCATTTTGTGCACCTGACACCTCCTCAACCACCTCCTCAACCACCTCCTCATTGTTCTCCTCCACCATTTCTTCCCTCCAGTCCTGGGTTACCCCTAACCCCTCTTCTATTTCCCCCACCGGCATCCCTTCGCCTTGACTAGCCATGGCGCGATTTCAAATTTCGGATTTTTCTAAAACAAAACAAAACAATTTCGGCCGCTCGTAATTTTGAGCGCGTTAAGCGCGCTTCGGGTCCAATCTCGCTCCCGGCACCAATTGTTACGGAACCGCGGCGAGGATGTTGTTTGCTGAGCGGATGGCCGCCGCGCCCGAACAGTTACCCCGACTAACCCGATTCCTGAACGTTGGCCGAATCGCGCCACAGATATTCAATGGGGAAAAGACTAAAACGAAGGATGTAAAGAAGAAAGAAGACAGAAGTAGGGAATACGAATATAATTTATTTCTATTTACAGCCAAAAGTAACCAAGGAGAAGGAAGGATAATAAAATAAAGACAGAAGGAATCAAGAAGACACAGTGAAAATTGCTAGCTTATCTAAACAGTCTTACTTTACCCAGGGACAGAACAAACAAAGACAGACTCACGCGGGGAATGATGACAGGAATGGCAGGAGGTGGATGGCTGGAGGGAGAGGGTGAAAACTGGAACCGGAGCACGGTCAGGCTGGGAGTGAGCAGCCGCCGCCCCTGGTCAATCGGCACGTTTTGCAGCCGCCGTTCCTTCGCAGCCACGGACGAAAACTGCCGTCGAAGCTCAAAGCTGTGGTGGTTTACTTGTTCTCAGGCTTGGCACTTGTTCTCTCTGACTCCCTCTCTTGCTCTCTTTGCTTTGCTTTTCCCTCTCTCTCTCTTGCTCTCTTTGCTTCGCTTCGCCCCTTCTCTCCTCTCTCTTTCTTAGTCCAACAACTTCAAGGCTTTCACGCGCGCTCTTTATAGCGCCTCAGGCGATCAAGCCGCTGGTGTCCAGGACACGCCCATCGGTGAGCTCACCTCGGCCCTGGTTGGTCGCGCGGGCTCCCGATCCCGTCCTTAGAGGAGGCGTTGGCAAGGCCACGCCTTGTTCCCGGCGCTGGGCCGACTCCTCCCACCTTCGGCTCCAAGATTACCTCGCGGCTAATGGAGTCTTGGGATGAAACAAACCACCGCTGTAGCAACCCTAACAAACCGCCCAGTACAGTTGGCAATTGAGGCTTTGAGGGAATGCAGTTGGCAATGGTTGGAAAGGGAATGTGAAGGGAATCTACTCTTATTTCACTTGGTGCAATGGAGTATTTAAATTAATGGAAGAGACAGCCTTACACTAATACACATAATAAGGATATAACTACTGAACAGGGAGATATGGTGTCCTGCGTGTATGTTTTATGGAACTAACTACGGGAACGCCCTTTGACCTTTATACAACAACAAATGCAGGAAGGAGGGTGACATTTTACAACAATTCATTACACAACAATAAAAATAAAAAAACATTCTCATATCCACAACAATATATTGTTAGGGATCTCAGAGACAGCACTCCCCTTAGCAAGGGTGGGGTTAATCCCCTTGGCCTGTTAAGCCAGCCGTCTCTGGTCCTGGTACTTGTAACACTCTTTTGCGGGGTGGGATTGATCAGGGTTATTGGTCAAGGTGTTATCCCGAATACTTTCCTCCTTGATGATGTCTCTGATGCCTTGGTATCTATCCCAGGTTACTCCCTCCTCCGGTATGATAGACCTGAGCCTCGTCCTGGAGGTGGGGTTGCTATCTTTATAAAAAACTCTTCCTCACTCACCCTCCACTCCCCTCTCTCCACCTCACCCCCAGGAATACCTTTGGCTACGGCTTCCCCTTCGCTCCCACCTTTTGTTCATATGTGTGTTGTACCGTCCACCAAACAGCGATGACTCCATCTACATCTCGCTGTCTGATAATATGGACCAACTTCTATCTACCCATCCCAACTCTCTCTTCCTCATATGTGGTGATTTCAATTGTCACCATGCCAGTTGGCTGGGTGTGGGTACCTCTCTCACCAGCCACGGCTCTTCAGCAAAGGACTTCTGCGACTCACTGGGACTGACACAATCTGTCAATTTCCCGACCCGGATCTCAGTCAACGGAGCATCTTCTCTTCTGGATTTGGTTATGACAAACTTCCCTGAAAATGTCTACTGCTCTTCTTCTGCTCCAATCGGCTCATCTGATCATGTGCTTGTCAAAGTGGACATCTCTCTGACCATTCTCAGAGAGCCTCCTCAGCGTCGGCGAGTCTGGCATTTCACTCAGGCCAACTGGCACGGTCTTCAAGCAGCCATCAATCATCTGGACTGGTCTCCCATCTCTACCACCTCTGACATCAACTCATCCTGGGAATTCTTTCAAAGTAAATTGCTCTCTCTCATGCACAGATTTATCCCATCTCGTCTTCAGTTGTCCTACCCTTCCTCCCGTCCATGGTACACGGAATCTTGTGGTGAGGCTGTTGCCCTGAAACAACTTGCTTTCGTCTCCTGGAAAGCAAATCCAACGGAAGGAAATCTCATTTCCTTTCACAAAGCCCAAAACAAGTGTGTGTCCACCCTCAGGAGAGCCAGGAAACAATATCTCACCGTTCTCAAGACCGAACTCTCTTGTCTGTCTCCCTCTTCCAAATCCTGGTGGCGTCTGGTCAAATCTGTTTCTGGTGTTTGTTCCCCCTCCATCCCCTCCCTCAACTCAAACGGCTTAACGGCTGAATGCCTCAACTCTGTGTTTGCCTCTAAATCTTGTGCCCCAAACCCATCCCTCTCTGTACCCACCATCCCCCGTCGTACCCAGCTGATCCTGGACTCTGTGTCCTTTCCTCCTGACAAGGTGGAAAAGTTTCTGTCAACCCTCGACTCTGATTCTGCAACTGGTCCTGACGGCATCAGCTCACGGGTCCTAAAATCATGTTCTTCCGCTCTTTCACTCCCTCTTTCTGTTCTCTTCACCCTCTCTTTTGCTCAAGGTCATCTGCCATCTGCTTGGAAATCAGCCAACATCACCGCTTTGCACAAAAAAGGTGCAAAAACAGATCCCAGCAACTACAGACCAATCAGCCTTCTCCCAATTATCAGCAAAGTCATGGAATCCATCATTGCTTCAGATATGAAATCTTTCCTCTTCTCCAATGGCTTGATCTCTGATCATCAATTTGGTTTCAGACCTGGTCACTCTACTCTGGACATGCTGCTTCTGCTTTCTCAACAATGGATGGAGGTCCTCAACGCCAAACAGGAAATTAGAGCTGTCTCCCTTGACATTTCACGTGCCTTCGATACGGTCTGGCACCCTGCTCTGCTCACCAAACTCTCCTCCTTTGGTATCCATGGAAATCTCCACGCATGGCTGGCGGACTTCCTCTCTGGTCGTAGTCAACATGTGGCCCTGAATGGGTTTCTCTCATCTCCTCTTCCTGTTCAGGCTGGAGTTCCCCAAGGTAGTGTTCTGGGCCCTGTGCTTTTTCTGGTCTTCATCAATGATCTCTCTGACTCTCTTGAAAATCCTCTCTATCTCTTTGTTGACGACTCTACTCTCTGTCGCTCCATTCCTCATCCCTCAGATCGGCAGTCTGCAGCCTCCTCACTCTCTGCAGACCTGGACAAAATCACAGACTGGGCAAACAAATGGAACATGTCTTTCAATCCTGATAAATCTCACACTCTTACGATGTCTCTCCGAAAAGACCGACTGGAAAACCCTCCCATCCACTTTCTGAATAATCCTCTCCAAAAAGTTCTGTCACTCAAGCTTTTGGGTCTCACTATTTGCCATGATCTTTCCTGGGAAAACCACATTTCAAATCTGGCCTCCAAAGCCAGTCGCCGACTGGGCATCCTCCGTCGTGTGAAGTCCTTCCTTGGCACACCTGAGCTCCTCACCACATACAAGGCTTTCATCCGCAGCTCTATGGAATACTGCTCTCCCCTCTGGTCTGGTGCTCCTGCCTCACACCTAGCCCCTCTTCACGCTGTTGAAACCAAAGCGTTCAGAATCATTGGAATCTCCCACGATGAAGCTAACTCCAAGGGCCTTTCACTCACTCACCGCAGGCAGGTTGGTGGTCTTTTCGTCTTCTACCGACTCCTCTCTGGCCTTGCCCCCCCCCCCCCCAGCCCTCTCTGGGCTCTGTCCCCCAAATATTCCTGCAGGTCGCACAAGATCTGCCTGCAACCCTCTTATGGTTAAACTGCCAAAATCAAGACTTTCTGCTCACCTTCACTCCTTCATTCCTCTTTTCTCCCGCCTCTGGAACAAACTCCCTCACTCTCTTCAATCCCATTCTACCCTCCAGGTCTTTAAAACAGCTGTTCACCACCATCTCTTATCCTCCCCCATTCAAAACCTTGATCTTTTCTACCCCCGCTAATTTCGGTCCCCATGTGTTTTATACCTCTCCCCCCCCCCCCCTCCCCTTCCCACGCCTCCTGCCCCCAAGCCCTCTCCCTCCCACACTTCTCCCTGCTCTCAAATGTTGTGGTTGTGTGCTTCCCCTTCTCTCCCCATCTTGGCTTCCGCTCCCTCTTTTGTATATTTTGTTTGTCTGATTGATTTGTTTGTGAAATAAATGTTAGCTCTTTCACAAGCCTCGATTCAGTATACAAAAAAAATAAAAATAAAATAAAATAAAATCCCTCCGCAAAACAGGGAGACAAGTACCGCTCGAACCACGGACAAGATGGTATTTGCCGAGCGGTTTAGCAATCCGCGGTTCGAGCCGTTATCAATTGACTAAACCCGATTCCGAGCGTTGGCCAAATCGTGCCACATGTATTCAATCGAAAGAAAAGACTAAAGCGATCGGGGAAGAATGAAACCAAAAGGGTAATAAATAACAGACATTTATTAATTATGTACAACAAACCAAAGGAAGAGCACGAAAGCAATAGACAAAAGAAGAAGAAGAAGATACACAGGGCAAGCCTTAAAACAGTCTTATATTACGACCCCAGACAAACATACACACTCACACGGAGATTGTAGCTGGTAGGGTGGATGGTCCAGGCGATGGGGTCCAGGCTCCGGTCCTACGGGCGAAAACCCGGCAGGCAGCTTCGCGCATATCGTTCAACCACGAGCGGACCTTACGTATAGCGGGGGGACTGGGATGCTCCGTACGTAATAAATGAATGGCTTTGCCAGACGCACCCTTTCCAAGGTTCTCTTATAACGTCTTTGCAATGAGCGCCGCCATAGAGTTCTTTCGCCACTGCCGTGTGCACGCGAGTCCTGTTCCAGAGCGCCGCCGTATGGTTCTTGTGCCAGAGACGTCCCCCGCGCAGTTCTTCCAAAAGGAGCCCGGCGAAAGAGGTCCGTCCAAGGGCTCTTCGCGTGCTCTTTTATAACGCGAGCCAAGATCACTACGCGCTCCTCCAAAACCACGCCCGCCCCCAAGCTCATCTCAGCCCTGGTTGGCTCGCCGAAAGGTCCATGCCTCGATTGCCTCGGTCTCGGCACTCCGCCCCCCTTCTTCTCCGGCTTGACCACGTGCGTAATGGCTGCGAACGCTGCTGGCAACGAAGTACCACAATTTGGAGAGGGAGAGGAAAATGGACGGAATGGGGCCTATCTTATTTGATTAATGCAACGCAGATTCAACTAATGGGAACAGATCCTTAACTGAAACACATAATAATGAAATAACTACGAAGAGAGCCTATGGTTCGCTACGTGTTGTTTATGGACTAACTAGGGTGCGATCTTTAACCAGCCAATTGAGGGGGATATTTACAGGGGAAACATTTATAAGGGATACATTTACTAAAATTTACTAGTGAAGGTTCTAAAAACCGTAACACAGCACGTGCTTTTCCTCTAGGGTCGTCTCGACCCGAACTAACTTTACTTAGTGTGACACTCAGGTGTAATAGCCCTCTACTATTAACCTTACCCTGAGTGCGACAGTTTTAAAACAATTAAGTATGTCCCCCTGCTGCGTTGCATCCAACCTAACAGATTCACACCCACAGGATAACCGAATTACGGAATTATTCTCAAACTATACATTTACGGTGGGGAGCATTATTTACGACACTATTTTGTATTTACACGGCAAACCCAGGACCTGTCATTTTGGGACACAAAATATGTTCCTGAAAAAGAGGAAGAGCATGCACTGCACTGCACCGATACACCATACTCAAGCGCCCGGGGATGCACAATTGATATTGCAGTGCACCCCCGAGCACAAGAGCATCACAACGCACCAAAGCACCATTCAGCACCAATCAGCACCAGAAAAAGACCAAAGCACCATCCAGTGCTCATTGCACACACATTTCAAATAAAAAGCAAACAAACGGTTGTCCGGTTCTTCTTGCTGCTCCTGCTCTGCTGGTCTGATGTTTCTTCCAGATGTTGTCCCTCTTGTGGCTTGCTACCTATTTGCAATAATAAAAAGATACAAAACGCGTCCATTTTTATTTAGGGCCCACAGGGGCCAACTATGGGTGGTCCACCTGTAGGGCAAAAGGGACCACCTCACCGTGGTCCACAAGCCAACTTTTCTCTGGCCATCATGGCCGGTCCCAGCAGATGGGTCAGGCCCCAACACGTGGGGTCCATCAGTGTGTGGTGCTTAGCCACAGAAACGTGTGGTCCATATGGTGGTGTATCGATCCAGGCAGGCTGTGCAGCGGTGGCTCGAGCACACAAATGCGGCTCCGGCACGCTTTCCCCTCAGTGCCCAGAGAGCACGGTCCATAGGTGGGGAAGGAGGACAAAGCAAAGTTAGCGGGGTGCAAGGGCGCAAGGGTACACATCAACACAAGGTAATGCAGAGGTGAGGTGCGCATGGGAGCGAGTGGAGAAAGCTCATCCTTATCGTACGTCACCCCCCCTGTCACCTAATCTACCCTTGCCCCTTACCCCATATTTACACCAATTTACAATTCGTCTCTACGTCCTGTCTTCCCCATATCTCCCCTAATTGCAAATTCGTCCACAATCCCTCTAATCCAAATTTGCCATCAAGCCCAATTTCTCATCAATTCCTCATGAGGAGGAAGAGATGGAACAACCAGCACAATGTCACCCCCACGTCATGATGCATCTTAACATTCCAAAATATTTGCACAAAAAAACAAAACAACCATGGTGTGGAGTCATGTCTTCACCTCAGGTGAGTGGCTGCAGATGGTGCGAAGGGATTTCCATCCTAACTATCCTCTAAATGACTAACACTTTTACTCTACCCGGGGTCTTTCCCTGCCAAACCATTGGCCATCTTACACTATGTGGTTCTAAGAACCGAACTCCCATTGACCAAACTGTGGTGCTCACCAATTTGGGGTCTCACTCCCCCGATTCAACTCCCTGTGCCTTCGCACAATTTCCGGGCTGGGTCGTGTGGCTCACCAGCAGGTCTACTCACCTGCACCCCTCCGCCACTGTAGTTGCCTCCGAGCTTACCTGCTCCTTACCCTAACCTATCTACCTGGGGAAGGCCCTCTGGCGCTCTCCCCACTCGGTGCCCTCTCTGGCACTGGGCTACCCGGGTCTGTGCTCCGGATCCTCGGGCCCCATTCACAACTCTACTGGCTCCCAGAGCCCACCTGCGGCCTCACCTGGCCGACATCCTCACAGTGGCGGAGTGCCCATTTAACCATACACACACTAAGAGGCCACACGCACCACAGATGCCAATATCCAACCACAATTTACCTATACCCTCTACCTACTCTTAGACTACCCTCCCCGGGTATTCGTGAAGGGGCTCCATCTTCCCCATCCATTCCTTTCGCACCAACCACTCCACTCCACATATTCCACACTACTCACTCCACACCATCCATTCCATACTCCATATATTCCATACCAGCTATTTCACACAAATATTCTCCATATACTCCATGCTCCATGCTCTCCAGACCATCTATTCCATACTCCCATTCTCCACACACCTGTACTTCACTTGCACACCTGTGCTCACACACACCTGGTGGCTCTTGCACCCGTCTCTCCTGGACCATTCATTCAATACAACTCACAATCGCACTTTTCACCATACGCTGCTCAATCACCTCCTTCACACACACTGCACCATTCATGAGCATTGCCTCTCAATTCCTCATTTCAATATGCTCACCAGCAAGAACTTCCATACGCAATGCCTCATTCAATAAACCACACCACAAACACACTGCATCGTCTAAGCTGACTACCCCCCTTCTGAAACTCGCGCTTCCCAGTCGCCCCTTATACTACTGCGCTCCCACGTCGTTATAATCCACCTAATCTATTCTACGTCCCCACTACAGGTACAATGTCGCTACTTAACCCTACAGTTACCTCTGGTCAGCTATTTCCCGATACAATTATCCAAACTCACCCTGGCTTGGTTTACACCACCAAAACCCCATAATCTATAGCTCATGTGCCCAGGTGGATGCGAGGGATGGTGGATTTGCCATCCCTCTACATCGGGCATCTCTCACTATCAATTTTGCCCATCCAATTTTTGCCAATCAAAATTTGCCAATCATCTTCGCCAATCAAATTTACCAATCAAATTTGCAATCATATTCACTATCCCTACCATCGTCCATTATTCTGAGCCTCGGTGCGTCATTACATCATTAAAACTCGGCTTCGCAAAGCCGAGCAATGAATTTGGGTGGTTTGGTCGCCTGCAGGTTGGGTCCGTCTGGCATTCGGTTCAGGGGAGGAGGTTTGGTTGGGCCAAGGTTTAAAGCACCATCCCAACGCAGGGCCTTTCGCTCCCATGCGCGGTGGGCCAACCTTGCCCGGGTGGACCGCCGCCACCACGGGGGGGGGGGGGGGGGGGGGGCGCCGTTCCGATCCCTCCTACCTTCCCTCGAATCAGGCCAGTCGCCTTGCCCGGCAAAGCCCGGACTCGACCGTGCAGGGCGGGGCCCGACCCGGATCGTGCATGAAGCTCCGAACAGGAGCCACGCGGCACCGATCCCCGCCGGCTCCCGCAATACCCACAGCTCGGCACAGACCGAGAGCTCGCGTTGGCTAAACGTCGGTCGAACCGCTATCCCGTTTATCGTCGATGCTCCCCGGACATGCTCACACCACTCGTTCCGTTCGTTGCTCATACATCCCATACTCTCCGTCAATTCCACCACCGCACTCTCTGTTACACACCACTCCTCTCGTGCACCTTCTTGCGCACACTCGTCATTCGCACACTTCCTTAACACACCTCCTCACGCACACTCTCCCGGTACGTACTCCGTACCACTCATGGGGGTGCACTCTTGCATCCACCCACTCACGCGCTCCGATGTGCCCTCCCGCACACGTGCCACAACCAACTCAGGTGTGTGTTCTCGCACACTCTCAACCATTCCAAGCGTGCATCCTCGCACCCGCTCCTCATCCATCTCACTCTCCTTGTCACACTCTGTACACTCTGTTTCACACATACCCTCCGACGTGCATTCGCTCTCGCACCCGGTATCACTCCCATACTCTGCCACACACTCGCCCTCCGACGCACACTTTTTCCTCACAAGCGCGCTATTTTCTCTCACACAGCGCACCACGGACCTCCCACAAACACCCGCGGTACGCTGGGATCCCAAGCGCGCGAAAATTCTTTTTGCGCCAAACATTCTCCCGCAAATCCTCTTAGCATCATATACCACCTTACTCACCTTTGGGATCCTCCTCTCCACACGAACCTGCAAATCTTTATAAGGATTAGCAAGTACGGCATCAGGATGTGAATTCAGACTTTGTACATTATCCATTTCTTCCTCCGATTCCATTCCTATCTCTGCCGTCTCTCCAATCCCAATTTCAACTATAACCAATTCATTAGTTTCTTTCTCTTCGACGACCGCTGGCTTCATTAAAATTTCCTCTTCTACCTCAGCGGTCGCCGGCTTCCCCATACCCCGGGTCGCGATCTCTACCCCGGTCCAGTTACCTGCGCTTTGCTCCACCTCGCTTTTCTTGCGCTCCTCAAGCCGCGTTACCTCATCGTGTACCCCCGCGACCCCTTCGCCCACTCTGGCGTCTCTCTCCCTCTCCACCTGCTTTATCTCATACCTGGCTTGCCCCCTCGCTAACCCCTCATTAATTTCTTTGGCTTGGCCAATTATGCCCCCCACTTTTCCCCCCTAATCTGCTTCCAAATCCCTACAATTGGCTTCCTAACTTGTTTCCTACTCCTCCCAATTTGCTGTTTAATCCCTCAAATTTGCTGTCTACCCCTTCAAATTTATTGTCTAACGCCTCAAATTTACTGTCTAACTGCCCCAATTTGCTGTCTAACTTCCCAATTTGGTTACCCAAGTCATTTCTCAATTGCTCTCTATCGGCCCTCGTTTCTGCCCTTGATTTGTCCCCCTGTATCCTCACGTCTTCACTCATCTTGACCATAAGGGCCCTCATTTGCATCATAAAGAGGTCCAGATTCACTGGTTCCGCGGGCTCGGCTGCCGCGACCATGTGCGCGGTGCCATCTTGTGCCCCTCTAACCTAGTGTGAGGCGCCGCCATCTTGTGCGCCTGCAACCCCTGCTACCACACCCTCATTGCTCTCCTCCTCCAATTCCTCCCTGGGGTCCTGGATTGCCTCTAAATCCTCATTCTCCCCTACCAGCACCCGATCACCTTGACTATCCATGGCACGATTTCAATTTGGGTGTTAAACAAAATTTCGGCCGCTCGTAATTTCGACCAAATTTTTAGATGTTTTAAAATTTTGGTTCGGGCCTCAAATCCCACTCCCCGACACCAATTGTTACGGCCAATAGCACAATTGGTGTCCAAAATTTGGTCTCAAAAATTTAATCCCAGGTTCCAGATCCCAACTCCTGACTACCAATTGTTACGGATCTCAGAGACGGCACTCCCCTTAGCAAGGGGGGGTTAATCCCCTTGGCCTGTTAAGCCGGCCGTCTCTGGTCCTGGTACTTGTAACGCTCTTTTGCGGGGTGGGATTGATCAGGGTTATTTGTCATGGTGTTATCCTGAATACCTTCACCAATCCCTCCGCAAAACAGGGAGACAAGTACCGCTCGAACCACGTACAAGATGGTATTTGCCGAGCGGTTTAGCAATCCGCGGTTCGAGCCGTTATCAATTGACTAAACCCGATTCCGAGCGATGGCCAAATCGTGCCACAGGTACTCAATCGAAAGAAGGGACTAAAGTGATCGGATGAGAAAGAAGAAACCAAAGGTAAGAAATAGCAGACATTCATTAAGTATGTACAGAAAACCAAAGGAAGACAAACGAAAGTAATATACAGGACGAAGAAGAAGAATATACACAGGGCAAGCCTTAAAACGGTCTTATATTACGACCCCAGACAAACATACACACTCACACGGGGATTGTAGCTGGTAGGGTGGATGGTCCAGGCGATGGGGTCCAGGCTCCGGTCCCGCAGGCGAAAACCCGGCAGGCAGCTTCGCGCGTATCGTTCAACCGCGAGTGGACCTTACGTATAGCGGGGGGACTGGGATGCTCCGTACATAATAAATGAATGGCTTTGCCAGACGCACCCTCTACAAGGTTCTCTTATAACGTCTTTGCAATGAGCGCCGCAGTAGAGTTCTTTTGCCACTGCTGTGTGCACGGGAGTCCTGTTCCAGAGCGCCGCCGTATGGTTCTTGTGCCAGAGACGTCCCCTGCGCAGTTCTTCCAAAAGGAGCCCGTCGAAAGAAGTCCGTCCAAGGGCTCTTCGCGTGCTCTTTTATAACACGAGCCAAGATCACTACGCGCTTCTCCGAAACCACGCCCACCCCCGAGCTCATCTCAGCCCTGGTTGGCTCGCCGAAAGGGCCACGCCCCGGTCTCGGCGCTCCGCCCCCCTTCTTCTCCGGCTTGACCACGTGCGTAATGGCGGCGAACACTGCTGGCAACGAAGTACCACAATTTGAAGAGGGAGAGCAAAATGGACGGAATGGGGCGTATCATATTTGATTAATGCAACGCAGATTCAACTACTGGGAACAGATCCTTAACTGAAACACATAATAATGAAATAACTACGAAGAGGGCCCATGGTTCGCTACGTGTTGTTCATGGACTAACTAGGGTGCGATCTTTAACCAGCCAATTGAGGGGGATATTTACAGAGGAAACATTTATGAGGGATACATTTACTAAAATTTACTAGTGAAGGTTCTAAAAACCGTAACAATATATATATGTATATATATATATATATATATATATATATATATATATATATATATTGTTGGGGTTTTGAGAACCCTGCACTGTGTAAAGGGTTGTAAATATACCCTTTGTAAATAATTCTTTGTGTAAAGACCTCCATTCATTGTCAAGGTCAAATGTCGTCCCCTAGTTAGTCCACATCGCAACACATAGCGAACCATAGGCCCTCTTCATAGTTATTTCATTATTATGTGTTTCAGGTAAGGCTGTGTTTCCAATAGTTTGACTCTACGTTGCATTAATCAAATAAGATAGGCCCCATTCGATCCATTTGCTCTCCCCCTCCAAATTGTGGTACGTCGTTGGCAGCAGCCAACACTCCATTGCGCACGAGGCCAAGAACAGGAAAAAGGGGGAGGAGCCGCTGGATCACGGGCATGGCATCAACTCGTCATCGAAGGTGGAGTCAACCAGCCAACCAGCACCGCGGTGAGCGACCCAGTAGGCGTGCCCTCGCAGCCCGCGGCTTTATACGGCCACGAGTGATAAAAGCGACTGCGGGGGACTGCTTACAGGAGATGAGTGATCCAGCCGAACCAGCGAAGAGAGAGGGAGACGTGAGGGGGTGCTCGTATTGCGGCAATAGACCGAGACCCTCTAGGGCCCTATTGTCGCCGGTTGTTGAGACGCGGAGCTGCCGGCTGCTGTTCGCTTCGAGCCCGGAGCGTGAACGTGGGGTGAACCTCAACACTTACCGCTGCCTGGACCCTTCTCTCCCTGGCGCATCTTTACCATCGGCCTGCACCATTCGCTCCCTGGCGCATCCCTGCCTGCAATTCCCTTTGTCGTGTAAGTCCGTGGTCTGTCCTCTGTGTTGTCTGGGGTATAATATAAGACTGTTTTAAGGCTGCCCTATGTCCTTTTATTTCCTCTCGTTGTATATTCCCTTCTTTCATTTCCTCTCTTGTAGATAGAAATAAACCTGTGTTCTTGCTTTACCCTTGTTGGTTCTTTGGCTTCCTCTCATCTGATCGCTTTAGTCTTTTCTTTCATTTGAATACCTGTGGCACGATTTGGCCAACGCTCGGAATCGGGTTTAGTCCATTGCTAACGGCTCGGATTCCGGATTGCTAAACCGCTCGGCAAACTCCATCTTGTCCGGGATTCGAGCGGGGCCATCCACCTGCTTTGTGGAGGCATTGGCGGAGGTGTCCGGGAATCCCTTGACCAATCACCTTGGCCAATCCCATCCCACAAAGGAGCGGGGTAGTTCCAGGACCGGTCGGACAGCCAGCTTAACAGGACAAGGGGATTAACCCCCCCCCTTGCTAACGGGAGTGGCGTCCCCCGGATCCGTAACAATTGGTGTCAGGAGTGGGATTTGGACCCAAACCAAATTTTTAATCCATCGGAAAAATTTGGTCAAAATTTGGAGCGCCCGAAATTTTGATTAACATCCTAAATTGAAATCGTGCCATGGATGATCAAGGCGATCGGATGCCGGTAGGGGAGGTAGAAGAGGGGTTAGAGGCAACCCAGGACCCCAGGGAGGAATTGGGAGAGAGAGAGAGAGGAGGAAAGCAATGACAATGCGGTAGAGGGGGTAGCAAGCGCACAAGATGGCGGCGCCTCGCACGAGGTTACAGGGGGGGCACAAAATGGCGCCTCGCGCATGGCCGCGGTAGCCGAGCCCGCTGTACCGGCGGGCTTCGACATGCAAGCCCTCATGGCGCAAATCATGAATGGATTGGAAACGCTAAATGATACGATAGATGCTCGGGGAGAGCAATTGGGAGGCCAATTGGAGCAATTGGGAAGCCAAATCAGGGAATTGAGCAATGACATGGGAAGCCAGATAGGGGGGGCTCGACGGCAAATTTGGGGGGGCTAGGAAGCAAATTGGAGGGATTCAGAAGCAGATTAGGGGACAAACTGGGGGGCATAATTGGCCAAGCCAAATAAATTAATGAGGGGTTGGCGAGGGGCAAGCCACGTATGAGGAGAAGGAATTGGAGAGGGAGGTTGACCGCGAGTTGGGCGAGCAGGTCCCAAGGGTACGCGACGAGGTAACGCGACTTGAGAACCGCGGGTTGAGCGAGGCGGATCAGAGCGTGGCCAAAATGATGGGTATAGAGATCGCGACCCGGGGTATGGGGCAGCCAGCAACCACCGAAGTAGAGAAAATTTTATTAGAGCCAGCGGCTGTCGAGGAAAAAGAAAAAGAAATAATTCAAAAAGCGGCTTCAATAGTGGAAATTGGATTTGAGCAGATGGAAGACGTAGAAAAGCACTCACAGCAGAGGGAAGAAATGGATTGTGCACAAAGTCTAAGCTCACACCTTGATGCCGTGCTTAACCCCAATAAAGATTTGCAGGTGTTGGTGTAGGGAGGAAGAAGAACCCCCAAGGTGAGATGGGCTGTGTATGGTGCGAAAAGGTTTTTCCGAAAAGTGTTTGGCGCGAGAGGGTTTGTCGTGCGATTGGGGCCAACATGGCACCCGGGCGTTTGTGGGAGGTCCGTTGTGTGTGGTGTGAGAAAGAATGGCGCGCGTGTAAGAAAAAAGTGTGTGTCGAAGAGTGAGTGTGTTACAGAGTGTGGAAGTAAGAATGAATGTGACACAGAGAGTGAGAGCGATACGGAGTGTATGTGCGAGGGTGAGAGTGACCCGGAGAGTGAGTTGGTGGTGGAGCGCGTGATTGGGTGTGCCTACCCATTGGTAGGTGTGCGCTGGACGGGGGTGCGAGAGAGCGCACACCCGTGAGTGTTACGGAGTACGTAACGGGGGTGAGTGCACGCAAGGAGTGCGTGGAAGGAAGGTGTGCCGCAGAGAGGTATGTAATGGTGTGCGAACAGCGGGTGTGTGATGACAGAGTGTGCGAATGGTGGAATGGGTGCGCGAGTAGAATGCATGGGATGCACGAGAGGCGCTGAGACGCCGAGATGGGCGAGTGGAAGATGGAACGCGTGGTGTGAGAATGCAAAGAAGGCGTCGACGTTAAACGGGATAGCGGTTAGACAGACGTTTAACCGACACGAGCTCTCGGTCTGTGCCGGGCTGTGGGTATTGCGGGAGCCGGCGGGGATCGGTGCAGCGTCGCTTCTCTTCGGAGCGTTGTGCACGATCCGGGCCGGGCCCCGCTCCGCACGGTCGAGTCCGGGCTTTGCCGGGCAAGGCGACCGGCCTGGTTCGAGGGCAGGTCGGAGGGATCGGAACGGCGCCCCCTTGTGGTGGCGGCGTTCCACCCGGGCAAGGTTGGCCCATCGCGCTTGGGAGCGAAAAGCCCTGCGTAGGGATGGTGCATTAAACCTTGGCCCCACCAAACCTCCTCCCCTGAACCGAATGCCGGACGGACCCAACCTGCAGGCGACCAAACCACCCGAATTCATTGCTCGGCTTTGCGAAGCCGAGTTTTAATGATGTAGCGACGCACCGAGAGGCTCAAGTGAGTGGACATGTGATGGTGATAGCATCGGTGAAATTTGATTGGCAAAATTTGATGGGTAAATTGATTGGCAGATGTGATTGGCAAAATTGGATGGGTGATTTTGGTTGTAATTTGATGCCTTTGATTGGCGAATGGTATATGGGTAAAGGGATGGTATCTCTGCCATCCCTCCCATCACATCCCCGGGCACATGAGCAATAGTTATGGGGTTTGGCAGTGGAAGCTCGCCGAGGGTGGGTTAGGATAATGGATTAGGGATCTAGAGAAATGACAATAGGTAACTGTAGAGTTAAGTAGTGACATTGTACAAGTAGTGGGGACGTAGAATAGATTAGTGGATGATAAGGACGTGGTATGTGCAATAGTGTAAGGGATGACTGGGGATGCACTTAGTTAGAAGGGCACCAAGTAGCCGAGATGATGCAGTTGTTTGTGGTGAGAGTGATGAAATGAGGAATTGGTATGAAAGTGCACGGTAATGCTGGTTATGAAATGAGGAATTGCTCGTGAGAGATGTGTGTGTGTGTGTGTGTAGAGAGCGTATTGAGCAGAGTATTGCAAAAGGGTGTGATTGTGCATTGTATGGAGTGAATGGTCCCGGAGGAAGGAGGGTGCAGGGAGCACCAGGTGTGATGGAACAGGTGTGCAAGTGAACAGGTGTATGGAGAATGGTTGTGTGAAATAGCTAGTATGGAATGGAGTATGGAATGGATGGTGTGGAGTGGGTAGTGTGGAATATGTGGGGTGGGGTGGTTGGTGCGAATGGAGTGGATGGGGAAGATGGACCCCCTTCACGAATACCCGGGGAGGGTAGTTTAAGAGTAGGTCGAGGGAGTAGGTAAATTGTGGTTGGATATTGGCATCTGTGGTGCGTGTGGTAGAATGGTGGTTGGATGGGTGCATTAGTGAAGTGGAAATGGCTGGGCGTGTGGCCTGTTAGTGTGTGTGTGGTTAAATGGACACTCCGCCACTGTGAGGATGTCGGCCAGGTAAGGCCGCAGGTGGGCTCTGGGAGCCAGTAGAGTTGTGAATGGGGCCCGAGGATCTGGAGGACGGACCCGGGTAGCCCAGTGCCATAGAGGGCACCGAGTGGGGAGAGCGCCAGAGGGCCTTCCCCAGGTAGATTGATGGAATTGATGAGGAATTTGAATCGGTGGCAAATTTGGTTAGAGGGATTGTGGACGAATTTGGTATTAGGGGAGATATGGGGAGGACGAGACATAGTGATGAATTTGTAAATGTGTAAATTTGGTAATATGGGGTAAGGGGCAATGGTAGATTAGGTGACAGGGGGGGGGGGGGTGACGTACGGTAGGGACGAGCTTTCTCCGCTCGCTCTCCATGTGCACCTCACCTCTGCATTGCCTTGTGTTGATGTGTACCCTTGTGCCCTTGCACCCCGCTAACTTTGCTTTGTCCTCCTTCCCCACCCATGGACCGTGCTCTCTGGGCACTGAGGGAAAGCATGCGGGAGCCGCATCTGTGTGCCCGAGGCACCGCTGCCAGCTGCCTGGATCGGTACACCACTTTATGGACCGCACGACTTGTGGCCGAGCACCACCATATGGACCACACGTTTGTGGCCAAGCACCACAACCTTATGGACCCCATGTGTTGGGGCCTGGCCCATCTGCTGGGGCCTCGCCCCTCTGCTGGGGCCAGCCATGATGGCCAGAGAAGAGTTGGCTTGCAGACCACGGTGAGGTGGCCCCTTTTGCCCAACAGGTGGACCACCCATAGTTGGCCCCTGTGGGCTCTAAATAAAAATGGATGCATTTTGTGCCTTTTTATTATTGTCAAAGAGTCAACAGCAAGAAAAAGAACAACATCAGGAACATCGGCCAGCAGAGGGAGAAGAAAGAAGAACCGGGCAACAGTTTGTGTTGTTTTTATTGAAATGTATGACTGTGCACTGGATGGTGCTTGATGGTGCTTGTCATTGGTGCTTTGGTGCTTTTTGGTGCTTGCATGCTCGGGGATGCATTGCAATATCAATTCTGCATCCCCAGGCATGTGAGGGTGGTGTATCGGTGCAGTGCATGCTTTTCCTCCCTCCCGCAGGATTCTTTTTGTTTCCCAGAAATGACAGGTCCTATGTCCAATGTAAATACAAATAGTGTTTTGTAAATAATGCTTCTGTAAATAAAATAGTAACTACATCTGAGTGTCACATTAAGTTAAAGTTTTTTCGGCCCGGGACGTGCCTGGAGGAATGAGGGTGCTGTGTTGGGGTTTTGAGAATCCTGCACTTTGTAAATTGCTGCAAATATACCCTTTGTAAATAATTCCCTTTGTAAATACCTCCATTTCTTGTAAAGGTCAAAGGTCGTCCCCTAGTTAGTCCACATCGCAACACATAGCGAACCATAGGCCCTCTTCATAGTTATTTCATTATTATGTGTTTCAGGTAAGGCTGTGTTGCCAATAGTTTGACTCTACGTTGCATTAATCAAATAAGATAGGTCCCGTTCAATTCCCCCAATCGTCTCCGCAAAGTAACAGTTGGGCGGCGTTCGCCGCCGTTGCATTGGGCTGTTTTTGTTGGCACCACGCCGCCATTGCGCACGGGGCCAAGAACAGGCAAAAGGGGGCGAAGCCGGCAGATCACGGGCGTGGCAGCAACTCGTCATCGGAGGTGGAGTCAGCGAGCCCTTAACCACCAACCAGCACCGCGGTGAGCGACCCGGTAGGCGTGCCCTCGCAGGCCGCGGCTTGATACGGCCACCAGTGATAAAAGCGACTGCAGGGGACTGCTAACGGGAGATGAGTGATCCAGCCGAACCCCGAAGAACCAAAAGAGAGAGGAGGGAGAAAGGAGCACTGAGCAGCTTTTGAGCACGAGCATCGTTGGGGTGCAAGGATCGGCAACATAAACCGCGCTGCCTGCCGGGTTTTCGCCGCTGAAAACCGTACACGTGGGGCTGCCGCCGGCTGCTCGGTTTTCCAGCCCGGAGCGTGGATTTGCAGCGGACCTCCCCGCGGTGCCTTTCCCTACGAACCTTCCTCCAGCCATTCCTGCCTGCAATTTCCCCTTTGTCGTGGAAGTCCATGGTCTGTCCTGTGTGTTGTCTGCGGTTCAATAATTAAGACTGTTTAAGGCTGCCCTGTGTATCTGCTTCTTCCTCTTCACTGTAAATTGCTTTCGTTTCTTCTTTGGTTGTGTAAATAATTAATAAATGTCTGTTATTTCTTACCTTTGGTTTCTTCTTTCTCGTCCGATCGCTTTCGTGATTTCTTTCAATTGAGTACCTGTGGCACGCTTCGGCCAACGCTCGGAATCGGGTTTAGTCGCTTGATAACGGCTCGAACCGCGGATTGCTGAACCGCTCGGCAAATACCATCTTGCCCGTGGTTCGAGCGGTACTTGTCTCCTTGTTCTGCGGAGGGATTGGTGAAGGTATTCGGAACAACACCTTGACCAATAACCCTGATCAATCCCACCCCGCAGAAGAGCGTTACAAGTACCAGGACCGGTAGGACGGTCAGCTTAACAGGACAAGGGGATTAACCCCCCCCCCCTCCACCCCCCCCCCCTGCTAACGGGAGTGCCGTCCCCCGGTTCCGTAACAATATATATATTGTTGCGGAGATGAGGACTGTATTTTTTTGATTGTGTACTGTACTATTATTATTATTGGTTATTCTGCGCCCCCTACCTCCGGAGCTGTGTAAAGGTGAAAGGGCATCCCATAATTAGTCCACAAGCATACACGTCAGCCAAGTAATAGAATACCCCTGTTGATAGTTATCTCTTATTCTGTGTTCTAGGGTAAGGCTATGTCTCCCATTAATTGAAGTACTCCATTGCACCAGTGAAAGAGAATAGATCCCCTTTCATTCCCATCCCCAAAACCTCCATTCCATATTACATCCCCTCTCGTCATTGCTGAGCCCTCGATTCCCAATCACCTCCCCTCCAAAACCGCCATTGACCACGAGGCTCGAGTCGGGGAAGAAAGGCGTGTCTCCACCTCGTCATAGAGAGGAAGAGGGGCGTGCCCGCCCGTCGTCATCCAGGGCGGAGCCCGAGGGTCGCGCGACCAACCAGGGCCGAGGTGAGCACCCCGATGGGCGTGTCCAAAACGCCGGCGGCCTAATCGCTGGAGGCGCTATAAAAGGCGCAGACGGAAGTGAGTCGTGAGTTGGTCTGAGTCGGTTGCCAGAGGAGTTGGTCGTCAGAGGAGGGTCAGTGGTTGCGTTGGTTGTGGTGGTAAGAAGTCGGTGGTGAGAAGTGGTGGCGTCGAGTGGTCAGTGGTTGCGTTGGTTGCGTTGAGTTGTCAATGGTGAGGAGACACCAGGGCCAAGAGAGAGAAGGTGCCAAGGGCCATTACCAGCAGTTGCGCCAGAGACGGCAGACGCGCCCTGAGCTGAGCCAGAGAGGCAGCGTTGACTCCACCAGGCAGCTTCAACCCGTTACCCCGCGGGGACCAAATAGCGGTGGCATCGGTGGCCGTCGAGGTCCAGCCGACGTCCCGTGCGGGATCAAGCCCGAACCATCTGCCCCAGCTGAACCTTCCCATTCCTCCTTCCAACATTCATTCCATTCCATCCTTCTTGTATACGTGAGTTTGTTTTGTTTGTTCTGTCCCTGGGTATTTAATTAAGTCTGTAGGTAAGCTAAAATTTGCACTGTGTCACCTGCGTCTTATGTGTTGTAAATAAAACCTGATTGCTCCTTTTTGCTTGTGTGTGTAAATAATAAACCCCATTACTCGTCTGTACGTCTTCTCGTTTTATTCCTTTTCCTCTTGCATTGCGTCGTTTTTGTCTTTTCCCTCATTGAGCAGCTACGGTGCGATACGGCCAAAGTTCTGGGTGAATCGGGTGAGTCAGGGATCCTGTAACGGTCGCGGCAATACCAAACCGCTCGGTAACTAACATCTTAAACCGCGATCTGTAACAATTGGTGTCTGGGAGTGGGATTCGAGGCCCGAACCAAATTTTTAAAACGAATAGAGAAAAAAAAAATTTGGTCAAAATTATGAGCTGCCGAAATTTGTTTTGTTTAAAGCAAAACCCGAATTTTGAAATCGCGCCATGGCTGGTCAAGGCGACGGGATGCCGGTGGGAGAGCTAGAAGAGGGGTTAGGAGTAACCCAGGATCAAATGGAAGGGAGCAATGAGGAGGCGGTTGAGGGAGTATCAGACGCACAAAATGGCGCCTCGCACATGGCTATGGCGGCCGCACCCGCTGCACAAGTGGGAGGGATGGCCCAAATGCAGGCCCTCATGGAGCAATTTATGGCGCAAATGCAGGCGTCCCTCAAACTGCAGAGTGAGCAAATGAAGGCTCAGAGTGAGCAAATGGGGAACCGCATGGATGCTCAGGGTGAGCGATTGGAGGGCCAAATGGGGGTAATGAGGGACGAAGCGAGGGGTACTGGTGAGGGGTTAGACAAGAAATTTGGGAAGTTAGACAATAATTTTGAGGGGTTAGACAACGGGATAAAAGAGGTGAAACATGGGTTAACGGGGGTGGAAAATAGAATGGCTGCCCAGGAGAATCAGATAGAGGGGATGAAAAATGGGTTAATGGGGCTAGAAAATAGGATGGAGGACAAATTGCGGGAGATAGGGGAGCAATCCGCCAGAGAAATTAAACAAATGGGAGAGCAGATAGAGGAGGTAAAAATCGGGGTAGAAACCAAACTGGATGCTCAGAGGGATGAATTGGGACAGATGAGGGCGGCATCTACAAAAGAAAGGGAGGAGATGAAGGAGGAGATACGACGAGGTGTGGGTGAGGAGGTCTCGGGGCTACGCGAAGAGGTAAAGCGAGGTGAGAAGCGTATGGAGAAAGAGGTGAGAAATAATACGGCTAAGTTACAAGGGGGCATAGAGGGTCTGACGGAGGAGGTGGAACAGCTGACGGAGGGACAAAAAGAACTAACGGAGCAGGTTCAAAGGAACACTGCGGTACTAGGAGGGTTAAAGGCGACACAAAAATAAATTAAAAACGAATTAATAGCGACACAGAGGCAATGTCAGATAGTACGTGAGGAACTGACAATGAGGGTGGACGAGGTGACAGAGATAATGGAGACAAAGGACCGGCAGGTGAGGAAGCACATAGAGACGGTCACGGTAGCCTTAGAGGACGAACTTGAGGAGACGCACCGAGAAATAAAAGAGGTTAAACAAAAATTAGAGGAAGTGGAAGAAGAGGTGAGTGAAATTAAGAAGAGACGGACAGAAACTAAGAGAGAAATAAAGGAGGAGATAGCGGAATATGTACAAGGTCGGTGCTCAACTCATAATGTGATGCTCACTAACCAAATAAAGAGTTTGCAGGTGGCAAAGGAGGTGCGGAGACGAGGTACGGAGGTGAGTGGCAATGTATATGATGTGAGGAAAGCTTCAGTCGGCTTGGGGATTGGTTTGGATCCGGGTGTTCGTGAGAGGCCGTTGGTGAAGTGTGCGACAGGTCTGGTGTGCGAAAAAAGAGGTGTGCGAGAATGTCCGACCATGGGGTGTGTGAGGAAAAAGTGCACGCCAAGGAGTGAGTGTGCCGTCAAGAGTGAGTTGGTCGAAGCGCGTGTGCGAGGGAGTACATGGAAGCACGGTGTGGTAAGTGTTACGGAGGAAGTAACGAAAGAGTGTGCGCAAAAGGATGTGCGAGAAAGGTGTGTAACGGACGGGTGCATGAGGAAAGAGTGTGCTGTCGAGAGTAAGGGTGAGTGCGCGACCGAGAGTGGAGGTGAGAGTAGTGAGAGTGACACGGAGCGTAAGTTGGTTGTGACGGGTGAGCGAGGATGTACACCTGGAATGGAAGGATGCACACCTGGAATGGTAGAGCGTGAGTGGGAATGCACGCTGGAATTGGTAGTGAGGCACGTGGTTGGGTGTGCGGGTGAGAGCACACCTGTGATTGTCACAAAGGAGGTGACCGAGAAAGGGGCGCGAAGAGGTGTGTTGGTGAGATGTGCGAGCGACGAATGTGTGCCAAGGTGTTCGGTGGTCAGGTGTGTGACCAAGTCGGTGAGCGGAATGAGTGTACCGAGGTGTGTAAGAAAAGGTACGACGAGGAGCATGGAAACGGCTGCATGTATGAGCAAGAAAGGCGTAGCGTATGCATGTAAGCCTGCAGGTGAAGCATCGACGGTAACCAGGTTAGAGGTTAGAACGACTTATAGCCGAATCGGGCCCTCGGTGCGCGTCGGGCAGCTTCGCGTGCCGCGAGGACCAGCGGGGATCCGAACCACGGCGGTTTCGAAAGAACCGCCGTACGCGATCCACGCTGTGCCTCGCTTGGAACGGCCGCGTCCGGGCTCCACTAGGCGGAGCGGGCAGCCCGATAGGAAGGGTCGTCATGGCGACCACTTTCTATTGAGACGTGCCGGCAGGTCGAGATCGGGACATTGGATGGCTCCACGCCGAGGTGGTGCGTGGGATCTCGGCACGGGTAAGCCCCCGTCCCTGCACCGAATGCGGGACGTATCCAGCCGCTGGCACAAAAGAACCCGCGTTCATTGCTCGGCTGTACGAAGCCGGGCTGTAGATGTGAATTGGCGCACCGAGAGGACCTAATAAGTAGACGGGTGGTGGTGATAGTGATAGTGATTTGATACGAAATTTAGAAAAGTGAGTAGAATTGGCAGTAAATGGAAAATTTTTGATTTGTTGGATTTGGACGAGCAAAATTTATAGTGAGACCCCCCCGATGTGGTGGGATGGCAAATCCACCATCCCTCACAGAAGTGGGGCAAATGCGCTATAGCTTAGGGGGTGTATGGCAGTGAAAACTAGCCCGGGTGGGTTAGGTTATATTGTTAGGGATCCAGAGATTGACATTAGGTGACGTTAAGGTTAGTTAGTGACAAGGATACCTGTAGTGGGGACGCAGGTAGATTAGCGTGGATGATAATGACGTGGGAGCGCAATAGTTTAAAGGGACGACTGGGAAGCGCAAGTTTCAGAGGGGAGTAGTTAGCTGAGATGATGCCGTGTGTGTGAGGATTGAACAGGTGTGATTGAACAGGTGTGATTGCACAGGTGTGCAACTGAACAGGTGTGTGGAGCCGTGTATGAGGGAGTAGTGGTGATTGTGTATTGTGATGACCAAATGGTCCAGGAAGAAAGGAGGGTGCAGGTGGCACCAGGTGTGAGGGCACAGGTGTGCAACAACAGGTGTATGTGGCTGTATGGAATAAATGGTATGGAGTATTGGAATGGATGGTCGTGGAGTGAGTATGGTGGAAATTGTGGAGTGGAGTGGATGGTGCGAAGGTGTGAATGGGGGAAGAGTGGACCCCCATCACGGATACCCGGGGCGGGTAGTGTAAGTGTTAGGTAGAGGGTACAGGTAAATTGTGGTTGGATATTGGCATCTGTGGTGCGGGTGAAAGAATGGCCTTTGGATGGGTGCATTAGTGTTGTGGAAATGGCTGGGCGTGTAGCCTGTTAGTGTGTGTAGTTGGTTTGGGCACTCCACCACTGTGAGGATGTCGGCCAGGTGAGGCCGCAGGTGGGCTCTGGGAGCCGGTAGTTGTGGATGGGGCCCGAGGATCCGGAGGACGGACCCGGGTAGCCCAGTGCCAGAGGGCACCAAGGGGTGACAGAGCCAGGAGAGGGCCTTCCCCAGTTAGATAGGTTAGGGTGAGGAGCTAGGTAAGCTCGGGTGGCAACTACAGTGGTGGAGGTGTGCAGGTGGGTAGACCTGCTGGGAGAGCTACACGTCGCAGCCCAGAAATTGTGCGAGAGCACCGGGAGATGAATCGGGGGAGTGAGACCCCAAATTGAGAAGCACCACAGTTTGGTCAATGGGAATTGGTTTTTAGAACCCATAGTGTAAGTTGGCCAATGGATTGGCAGGGAGTGACCCCGGGTAGTGTAAAGTGTGTTAATGTCATTTAGAAAGTAGTTAGGATGAAGTCTCCTCGCACCATCTGCATCCACTCACCTGAGGTGACAGGTACTCCACACCATGCCATGGTTTAATTATTTTTATGATGCAAATGTTTGGATTGTGAGATGCATCATGACGTGGGTGTGACATTGTGCTTTGATGTTCCATCTCTGCCTCCTTATGAGGATTGATGATGAATTTGGTGATGGCAAATTTTGAAGTAGAGGGATTGTGGAGACGAATTTGGTATAGGGGAAATATGGGGAAGACGTGACAGTAGTGACGAATTTGTAAATGTGTAGATTTTTGTACATATGGGGTAAGGGCAAGGGTAGGGTAGGTGACAGGGGGGTGACGTACGGTAGGGACGAGCTTTCTCACTTCGCCCTCCGTACGCATTTCGCCTTGCATTGCCTTATTGATGTGTACCCTTGTGACCTTACCCCTCGCTCAATTGTCTTTCCCCTTTTGTCTCCCACATGACCTGTGCGCCACTGGGTGCCGAGGGGAGCGTGCGTGGGTCGGCCATTGTGCGCCCGAAATTCCCAGAACCAGCTGTCTGCATCGATGCACCACATTATGGACCACATGTCTGTGGCCGAGCACCACTTATGGACCCCATGGGTTGGGGCATGGCCCCTCTGCTGGAACCGGCCATGAGGGCCCGAAATCTTGCTGGCAGACCTTGGCCACAGGGCACCGATGCCCCACAGGTGAACCACACATAGTCGGCCCTGTGGGCCATAAATAAAGAAAATAAAAAGGACACATTGGGCACACTTTATTGCAAATAGGCCGCCAGTAAGCAAAGCAAAAGAATGACAACATCTGGAAGACAAATAATAATAACCAGCAGAGGGAGCCGAAGAGCAAGAGATCACCTGCAGGGTTAGGGGTTGTTTGGTTATTTTTATTCATGAACAGTGATGACTGTGCACCGATTGGTGCTTGAGGGTGCTTTGGTGCGTTTTTGGGTGCTTTAATGGTGCATTGATGCAGAGCAGACTGTCTCCCCCCCCCAGAAAGAACAATCACAGGTCCTGGGTTAGTCTTGTAAATAAAAGTAGCGTCAATTGTAAATAATGCTTCCCACCGTCAGTGTATAGTTTGAAGACCATTCCGCAATTCGGTTAACTGTGGGCGTAAGTCTGTTAGGCAGGGTGCAATGGAGCAGCGGGACACATTTATTTATGTTTTAAAACTGTCGCACTCAGGGTCAGGTTAAAAATAGAGGGAACTACACCTACGTGTCACACTAAAAATAAAAGTTGCAGGCCCGGGACGTGCCTAAGAGGAGGAGGGTGCAGTGTTGCGGAGATGAGGACTGTATTTTTTTGATTGTGTACTGTACTATTATTATTATTGGTTATTCTGCGCCCCCCTACCTCCGGAGCTGTGTAAAGGTGAAAGGGCATCCCATAATTAGTCCACAAGCATACACGTCAGCCAAGTAATAGAATACCCCTGTTGATAGTTATCTCTTATTCTGTGTTCTAGGGTAAGGCTATGTCTCCCATTAATTGAAGTACTCCATTGCACCAGTGAAAGAGAATAGATCCCCTTTCATTCCCATCCCCAAAACCTCCATTCCATATTACATCCCCTCTCGTCATTGCTGAGCCCTCGATTCCCAATCACCTCCCCTCCAAAACCGCCATTGACCACGAGGCTCGAGTCGGGGAAGAAAGGCGTGTCTCCACCTCGTCATAGAGAGGAAGAGGGGCGTGCCCGCCCGTAGTCATCCAGGGCGGAGCCCGGGGGTCGCGCGACCAACCAGGGCCGAGGTGAGCACCCCGATGGGCGTGTCCAAAACGCCGGCGGCCTAATCGCTGGAGGCGCTATAAAAGGCGCAGACGGAAGTGAGTCGTGAGTTGGTCTGAGTCGGTTGCCAGAGGAGTTGGTCGTCAGAGGAGGGTCAGTGGTTGCGTTGGTTGCGGTGGTAAGAAGTCGGTGGTGAGAAGTGGTGGCGTCGAGTGGTCAGTGGTTGCGTTGGTTGCGTTGAGTTGTCAATGGTGAGGAGACACCAGGGCCAAGAGAGAGAAGGTGCCAAGGGCCATTACCAGCAGTTGCGCCAGAGACGGCAGACGCGCCCTGAGCTGAGCCAGAGAGGCAGCGTTGACTCCACCAGGCAGCTTCAACCCGTTACCCCGTGGGGACCAAATAGCGGTGGCATCGGTGGCCGTCGAGGTCCAGCCGACGTCCCGTGCGGGATCAAGCCCGAACCATCTGCCCCAGCTGAACCTTCCCATTCCTCCTTCCAACATTCATTCCATTCCATCCTTCTTGTATACGTGAGTTTGTTTTGTTTGTTCTGTCCCTGGGTATTTAATTAAGTCTGTAGGTAAGCTAAAATTTGCACTGTGTCACCTGCGTCTTATGTGTTGTAAATAAAACTTGATTGCTCCTTTTTGCTTGTGTGTGTAAATAATAAACCCCATTACTCGTCTGTACGTCTTCTCGTTTTATTCCTTTTCCTCTTGCATTGCGTCGTTTTTGTCTTTTCCCTCATTGAGCAGCTACGGTGCGATACGGCCAAAGTTCTGGGTGAATCGGGTGAGTCAGGGATCCTGTAACGGTCGCGGCAATACCAAACCGCTCGGTAACTAACATCTTAAACCGCGATCTGTAACAATATATATGTATGTATATATATATATATATATATATATATATATATATATATATATATATATATATATATATATATATATATATATATATATTGTTGCGGAAATGGCCCTTAGTGGTTTATTAAATATAGAATTAGTTCAGGTCCCCTCTTAGATGTATGTTTACCATAGATCGTCTGTACTGGGATGGTAGTTTTGTGTCGGAAGGTGTAGCAGGCTGTTTTGTGTGGTGCATTGGTGGTGTACAAGAGACGGTTCCCTTTTAATTACATCTTGACAATCAAACAAGGTGCAAGTTCCATTAAGACCGGCCTCAGTTGCAATGCCATGATCGAGGCAATGGATTGACGTGAGAAAGCGCGATTGAGCGGGCAAAAACGACAAGCGCCGTCAAAAACCGGAAGCGGGGCTTCGCGGGGTCGCTGAGCACGTGCGAGGGAGGAGGTGGAAAAAAGACGCATGCGCGGATGGCGTGTGGACAGGCCTTCGCGGCGGGTTCCCGCCGGAGAGCTCTCTCCGCGCGTGGTTGAGCGGGAGAAACGGAAAATCGTGCTGATCGCGTGGCCGATAAGGAGAGCGGGTGGCCGCCATTTCGCGACGCTTGATGCGTGGCCGATAAGAGGGCGGGCCGCCATTTGGCAGACTGCAGGCCCAAGCGGGGCCTTCGAATCCGGCGACATCGGCTTGTTACGAGCTGCATTCGCCCTTTTCACATCTTCACCTCTCGTCCATCAACACCACCAAGTACCCCCCTGTCTTGTATGAATGTTGTCCAGGCCTAAGGTTTATCTCGTTAGGGTCACCCCGCGAAACCCTTAATTGTAGCTCCCTAGATAAGAGCGGGTTATTACTCATAGTTGAATTATAATGTTATCATGAACGCCTTGCTTGTTTTGTGTACCCTAATGTTCCCCCATTAAATCTGGTTGATTCGTATGGAAGTTGCCGCACTGCATTCATCTGTGTCGCATTGAAGAGCAATCCGCTCGATTTGTAATTAAAACCAAGCTGGCTACAGGTTGCGGCAGACTTCGCTCGGTCTCTGACAAACCCAACCTGTAGCGACGGGTGTCTCCCCAACTGGCAAGGCACAGGTGTAATTTGGTATCGCGATAGAGGCGCGTAACCCGCGATCTGTGTCGAACCAGCCGGCGTTGCACCCGTGGGACGGCCGTGCCGGGAGGCGCGACCCGTCACCTACAACAATATATATATATATATATATATATATATATATATATATATATATATATATATATATATATATATATATATGTATGTGTATATATATATATATATATATATATATATATATATATATATATATATATATATATATATATGTATGTATGTATGTATGTATGTATGTATGTATGTATATATGTATATATATATATATATATATATATATATATATATATATATATATATATATATATATATATATATATATACATATATATACATGTATATGTATATATATATATATATATATATATATATATATATATATATATACATCGCGCCTTTGGGCTTCTTGAGAAGCGCTATACAAAATAAATGAATTATTATTATTATACATATATATATATATATGTATATATATATATGTATATATATTGTTGCGGATATGAGGATTGTTTTTTTTTATTGTGTTGTATTGTATAGTAAATTGTTGTAAATATCACTCTCGGTAAAATGTAATGATTCCTTGTAAATACCTCCGTAGTGTAAAGGTCAAAGGGCATCCCATAATTAGTCCAAAAGCATACATGTCAGCCAATCATAGAATACCCCTGTTCAGTAGTTTATTTCCTTATTATGTGTTTTAGGGTAAGGCTGTGTCTCCCATTAATTGAAATACTCCATTGCACCGAGTGAAATAAGAGTAGATTCCCTTCATTCCCATTCCCAAAACCTCCATTTCCCCTTTCGTCATTGCCAGGCCTCAATTGCCATTGCCAATTACATCCCCTCCAATTGCCGTCATTGACCACGAGGCAGGGTCGGAGAAGAAGGGCGTGTCTCCACCTCGTCATAGAGGGGAGGAGTGAGCCAGCCCCGAACAACCAACCGAGCACGAGGGGTTTGGTTTGAGAGGGCGGAGGAAGAGCGTTTGGGGGAGGTTCGCAAAGGTTGAGGGGCGGGGCCTATATAACCCGCCACGGGAAGCTCCCGAGAGGAGAGGAGAGATGAGTCCAAGAGAGGAGCTGAAAGGCTGAGCTGAGCTGCGTGGTGAGGTACAAAGGAAAGAGCTGGGTCGTCAGAGAGATGCGCTTTTACAGAGACAAGGAGATGAGTCTGAAAAGAGAGGTCCATGACAAGAGCTGAGTTGGTCGTCAGGGGTGGTCAGTGGTTGCGTTGAGTGGTTGCATTGGTTGCGTTGAGTTGTCGGTGGAGAAAGAGTGGGTGGACAAAAAGAAAGAGGGAGGAGAGAACCCGTCACGCCAGACCCCCCACCAGCGCGTCGGCTCCGACCGTGATCCGACCCGTGATCCGACCGTGATCCGACCCGTGATCCCGCGCACACGACAGGATCGGTGGCATCAGCGGCCGTCGAGGTCCAGCCCGACGTCCCGTGCGGGATCAAGCTCCAGCCAGCTCCGTGCCGTCCCCCCCCCCCCCCCCCTCCAGCCACACACCTCCTTCCAGCCAATCCACTCTGCAATTCCCCGTGTGAGTCGTCTTTGTTTGTTCTGTCCTGGGTAGGTAATTAAGCTTGTATAAGGAATTCACTGTGTCACCTGCGTCTCATGTCCTTGTAAATGATCGTGACTGCTCCTTTTTGCTTGTGTGTGTAAATAATAAATCCAGTTACTCTTCTGTACGTCTTTTTCCTCTTTGCATTCGGTCGCTTTAGAGTTTTCCAGATTGAGTAGCTGTGGCGCGATACGGCCAACGTTGGGTGAATCGGGTTTAGTGGGGAACAATTGTTCGGCCGCGGTTACACCACCGCTCGGTAAAAATAACATCTAATCCGCGGACCGTAACAAATTGGTGTCTGGGAGTGAGATACGACGCCCGAAGCGCGCTTAACGCGCTCAAAATTACGAGCTGCTGAAAATTTGTGTTTTAAAGCAAAACCCGAATTTTGAAATCGCGCCATGGCTGGTCAAGGCGACGGGATGCCGGTGGGAGAGATAAGCGGGGTGGAATCGACCCAGGACCTCGGGGAAATGTATGTGGAGGAAAGGGAGGAGGAGAACATAGGCAATGTGGTTGAGGGGGTATCAGGTGCACAAAATGGCGCTCTCGCGCACGTGGTATCAGACGCACAAAGTGGCAGCTCGCACGAGCGCGGGGTAGCCGCGCCCGCTGCGCAAATAGCGGGAATTGATGTGCGGGACCTCATGGCGCAGATTAATGCAGCCATACTAATGGCAAATATGGGGCTAGAAGCAAAAATGGAGGCTCAGAATGAGCAAATGGGGGCAATGAGGGACGAATTGGGGGGCAAAATGGGCGAAATGGGGGGCAAAATGGGAGAAATGGGGGAACGGCTAGAAGCTAAATTTGAGGGGCTAGACAATAATTTTAAGGGATTAGACAAGAAATTTGAGGGGCTAGACAATAATTTTAAGGGATTAGACAAGAAATTTGAGGGTTTAGACAATGGGATAGAAGGGGTGAAACATGGGTTAATGGGGGTGGAAAATAGAATGGCTGCCCAGGAGAATCAGTTAGAGGGGGTGAAAAACGGGTTAATGGGGTTAGAAAATAGGATGGAAGACAAATTGCGGGAGATAGGGGAGCAATCCGCCCGAGAAATTAAACAAATGGGAGAGCAGATAGAGGAGGTGAAAATCGGGGTAGAAACCAAACTGGATGCTCAGAGGGATGAATTGGGACAGATGAGGGCGGCATCTACAAAAGAGAGGGAGGAGATGAAAGAGGAGATACGACGAGGTGTAAGTGAGGAGGTCTCGGGGGTACGCGAGGAGGTAAAGCGAGGCGAAAAGCGTATAGAGAAAGAGGTGAGGAATAATACGGCAAAGTTACAAGGGGGCATAGAGGACCTGACGGAGGAGGTGGAACAGCTGACGGAGGGACAGACGGAGTTAGTGGAGCAGGTTCAAAGGAACACTGCGGTACTAGGAGGGTTAAAAGCGACACAAAACGACATTAAAAATGACTTGATAGCGACACAGAGGCAATGTCAGATGGTACGTGAGGGACTGACAACGAGGTTGGAAGAGGTGACAGAAGTAATGGAGACGAAGGACCGAGAGGTGAGGACGCACATAGAGAAGGTCAAAATAGCCTTAGAGGACGAACTTGAGGAGACGCACCGGGAAATAAAAGAGGTGAAGCAAAAATTAGAGGAAGTGGAAGAGGAGGTGAGTGAAATTAAGAAGGGACGGACAGAAACTAAGAGGGAGATACAGGAGGAAGTAATGGAATATGTACAAGGTCGGTACTCAACTCATAATGGTGTGCTCACTAACCAAATAAAGAGTTTGCAGGTGGCGAAGGAGGTGCGGAGACGAGGTGCCAAGGTGAGTGGCGATATATTCGGAAATGCATATGCTGCGAGGAAAGCTTCAGTTGGCTTGGGGGTTGATTTGGATCCGGGTGTTCGTGAGAGGCCGTTGGTGAAGTGTGCGACAGGTACGGTGTGCGAAAGAGGAGGTGTGCGAGAATGTCCGACTCTGGGGTGTGTGAGGAAAAAGTGCGCGCCGAGGAGTGAGTGTGCTGTCAAGAGTGAGTCGGTCGTAGTGCGTGTGCGAGGGGGCACATGGAAGCGCGGTGTGGTGAGTGTTACAGAGGATGTAACGAGAGAGTGTACACCTGTGGTGAGTGTTACAGAGGATGTAACGGGAGAGTGTGCGCGAGAGGATGCGCGAGAAAGGTGTGTAACGGACAGGTGCATGGGGAAAGAGTGCGCTGTCAAGAGTAAGGGAGAATGCACGCCTGTGGTGAGTGTTACAGAGAATGTAACGGGAGAGTGTGCGCAAGAGTGTGCGTGAGAAAGGTGTGTAACGGACAGGTGCATGGGGAAAGAGTGCGCTGTCAAGAGTAAGGAAGAATGCACGCCTGTGGTGAGTGTTACAGAGGATGTAACGGGAGAGTGTGCACAAGAGTGTGCGCGAGAAAGGTGTGTAATGGACAGGTGCATGAGGAAAGAGTGCGCTGTCGAGAGTAAGGGTGAGTGCGCTGCCAAGAGTGGTGGTGAAAGTAGTGAGAGTGACACGGAGCGGGAGTTGGTGGTGACAGGTGAGAGAGGATGTACACCTGGAATGGAAGGAAGCACACCTGAAATGGTAGAGCGTGTGTGGGAATGCACGCTGGAATTGGTAGTGAGACACGTGGTTGGGTGTGCGAGAGAGAGCACACCTGTGATTGTCACAGTGGAGGTGACCGAGGAGGGGGCGCGAAGAGGTGTGTTGGTGAGGTGTGCGAATGACGAATGTGTGCCAAGGTGTTCGGTGGTCAGGTGTGTGACCAAGTCTGTGAGTGGAATGAGTGTACCTGGGTGTGTAAGAGAAGGTGCAATGACCAAGAGCAGGGAGACGGCTGGATGTATGAGCAATAAAGGGGTAGCGTATGCGTGTAAGCATGCAGGTGAGGCATCGACGGTAACCGGGTTAGCGGTTAGAACGACAGTTAGCCGAATCGGGCCCTTGGTGCGCGTCGGGCAGCTTCGCGTGCCGCGAGGACCAGCGGGGATCAGAACCACGGCGGGTTCGAAAGGACCGCCGTACGCAATCCATGCTGGGCATTGCTTGGAACGGCCGCGTCCGTGCTCCGCTAGGCGGAACGGGCAGCCCGATAGGAAGGGTCGTCATGGCGACCCCTTTTTGTTGAGGCATTCCGGCAGGTCGAGATCGGGCCATGGGATGGCTCCGTGCCGAGGTGGTGCGTGGGATCTCGGCCCGGGTAAGCGTCCTTCCCTGCACCGAGTGCCGGACGCATCCAGCCGCCGGCACCAAACAACCCGCATTCATTGCTCGGCTTTACGAAGCCGGGCTGTGGAAGTGAATTGGCGCACCGAGAGGATCTAGTAAGTAGACGGGTGATGAGGATAGTGGTCTGGACCCGAAATTAGGAAAACGAAATTTGATGATTGGCAAAGGATTGGCAGAGTGACTGGTAATGGTACAGTGATTGGCAGATGATTGGCAAATTTTTGATTGGCTGAAATTTGGAGAGCAAAATTGGTAGTGGAACGTCCCCGATGTGGTGGGATGGCAACTCTGTCATCCCTCACAGAGGGGGGCAAAGGAGCACTAGTTTTATGGGGTTGATGGCAGTGAAAACTAGCCCGGGAGGGTTAGGATATATCGTGTGTAGGGATCTAGAGAGATGACATTAGGTAACGTTAAGGTTAGTTAGTGACAATGATACCTGTAGTGGGGACGCAGGTAGATTAGTGTGGATGATAATGACGTGGTATGTGCTTAGTTTAAAGGGAAGACGGGGAGCACTAAGTTAGCAGGGCAACAGGTAGTTCAGATGATGCCGTGTGAGTGTTGGAGGTGTATTCGGAAGTGTATTGTGAAAAGTGTGTAAGGAACAGGTGTGATTGCACAGGTGTGCAACTGAACAGGTGTATGGAGCAGTGTTTGAGTGGTGGTGATGGTGATGTGTGTTGTGTTGACCAACTGGTCCAGGAAGAGGAGGAGGGTGCAGGTGGCACCAGGTGTGATTGCACAGGTGTGCAACAACAGGTGTATGGGGAATGGTTGTGTGAAATACATGGAATGTGGAATACATGGAGTGTGGAGTATGTGGAGTATTGGAATGGATGGTCGTGGAGTGAGTATGGTGGAAAATATGGAGTGGAGTGGATGGTGCGAAGGTGTAAATGGGGGAAGAGTGGACCCCCATCACGAATACCCGGGGCGGGTAGTGTAAGTGTTAGGTAGAGGGTATAGGTAAATTGTGGTTGGATATTGGCATCTGTGGTGCGTGGTGGAAGAATGATGTTTGGATGGGTGCATTAGTGTTGTGGAAATGGCTGGGCATGTAGCCTGTTAGTGTGTGTAGTTGGTTTGGGCACTCCACCACTGTGAGGATGTCGGCCAGGTGAGGCCGCTGGTGGGCTCTGGGAGCCGTTGGAGTTGTTGTGGATGGGGCCCAAGGATCCAGAGGACGGACCCGGGTAGCCCAGTGCCAGAGGGCACCAAGGGGTGACAGAGCCAGGAGGGGCCTTCCCCAGTTAGTTAGGTTAGGGTGAGGAGCTAGGTAAGCTCGGGTGGCAACTACAGTGGTGGAGGTGTGCAGGTGGGTAGACCTGCTGGGAGAGCTACACGTCACAGCCCAGAAATTGTGCAAGGGCACCGGGGAGATGAATCGGGGGAATGAGACCCCAAATTGAGAAGCACCACAGTTTGGTCAATGGGAATTGGTTTTTAGAACCCATAGTGTAAGTTGGCCAATGGATTGGCAGGGAGAGACCCCGGGTAGTGTAAAGTGTGTTAATGTCATTTAGAAAGTAGTTAGGATGAAGTCTCCTCGCACCATCTGCATCCACTCACCTGAGGTGACAGGTACTCCACACCATGCCATGGTTTAATTATTTTTATGATGCAAATGTTTGGATTGTGAGACGCATCATGACGTGGGTGTGACATTGTGCTTTGATGTTCCATCTCTGCCTCCTTATGAGGATTGATGATGAATTGATGATGGCAAATTTTGGTTAGAGGGATTGTGGTGACGAATTTGGTATAAGGGAAATAAGGGGAAGACGTGACAGTAGCGACAGATTTGTAAATGTGTAGAGTGTTGTACCTATGGGGTAAGGGCAAGGGTAGTGTAGGTGACAGGGGGGGTGACATACGGTAGGGACGAGCTTTCTCACTTCGCTCTCCATACGCATTTCGCCTTGCATTGCCTTATTGATGTGTACCCTTGTGACCTTACCCCTCGCTCATTTGTCTTGTCCCCCTTTTATCTCCCACATGACCTGTGCGCCATTGGGCGCCAAGGGGAGCGTGCGTGAGTCGGCCATTGTGCGCCCGGAACTCCCAGAACCAGCTGTCTGCATCGATGCACCACTTATGGACCCCATGGGATGGGGCATGGCCCCTCTGCTGGAACCGGCCATGAGGGCCCGAAATCTTGCTGGCGGACCTTGGCCACAGGGCACCGATGCCCCACAGGTGAACCACACGTAGTCGGCCTGGTGGGCCATAAATAAATAAAAAGGACACGTTGGGTGCAAGTTTTAATACAAATAGGCCGCCAGCAAAGAAAATGACAATAACTGGAAGAAAATAATAATAGCCAGCAGAGGGAGCCGAAGAGCAAGAGATCACCTGCAGGGTTAGGGGTTGTTGTTTTTATTTTCATTGAACAATGGTGACTGCACCGATTGGTGCTTGGGGGTGTATTGGTGCGTTATAGGTGCTTTCATGGTGCGTCGATGCAGAGCAGACATGGATCCCCCCCCCCCCCCCCCCAGAAAGAACAATCACAGGTCCTGGGTTGAGTTTTGTAAATAAAATAGCGTCACTGTAAATAATGCTCCCCACCGTCAATGTATAGTTTGAAGACCATTCCGCAATTCGGTTAACTGTGGGCGTAAGTCTGTTAGGCAGGGTGCAATGGAGCAGCGGGACACATTTATTTATGTTTTAAAACTGTCGCACTCAGGGTCAGGTTAAAAGTAGAGGGAACTACACCTACGTGTCACACTAAATTAAAGTTGTAGGACCGGGCCGTGCCTAAGAGGAGGAGGGTGCAGTGTTGCGGATATGAGGATTGTTTTTTTTTATTGTGTTGTATTGTATAGTAAATTGTTGTAAATATCACCCTCGGTAAAATGTAATGATTCCTTGTAAATACCTCCGTAGTGTAAAGGTCAAAGGGCGTCCCATAATTAGTCCAAAAGCATACACGTCAGCCAATCATAGAATACCCCTGTTCAGTAGTTTATTTCCTTATTATGTGTTTTAGGGTAAGGCTGTGTCTCCCATTAATTGAAATACTCCATTGCACCGAGTGAAATAAGAGTAGATTCCCTTCATTCCCATTCCCAAAACCTCCATTTCCCCTTTCGTCATTGCCAGGCCTCAATTGCCATTGCCAATTACATCCCCTCCAATTGCCGCCATTGACCACGAGGCAGGGTCGGAGAAGAAGGGCGTGTCTCCACCTCGTCATAGAGGGGAGGAGTGAGCCAGCCCCGAACAACCAACCGAGCACGAGGGGTATGGTTTGAGAGGGCGGAGGAAGAGCGTTTGGGGGAGGTTCGCGAAGGTTGAGGGGCGGGGCCTATATAACCCGCCACGGGAAGCTCCCGAGAGGAGAGGAGAGATGAGTCCAAGAGAGGAGCTGAAAGGCTGAGCTGAGCTGCGTGGTGAGGTACAAAGGAAAGAGCTGGGTCGTCAGAGAGATGCGCTTTTACAGAGACGAGGAGATGAGTCTGAAAAGAGAGGTCCATGACAAGAGCTGAGTTGGTCGTCAGGGGTGGTCAGTGGTTGCGTTGAGTGGTTGCGTTGGTTGCGTTGAGTTGTCGGTGGAGAAAGAGTGGTTGGACAAAAAGAAAGAGAGAGGAGAGAACCCGTCACGCCAGACCCCCCACCAGCGCGTCGGCTCCGACCGTGATCCGACCCGTGATCCGACCGTGATCCGACCCGTGATCCGACCCGTGATCCGACCCGTGATCCCGCGCACACGACAGGATCGGTGGCATCAGCGGCCGTCGAGGTCCAGCCCGACGTCCCGTGCGGGATCAAGCTCCAGCCAGCTCCGTGCCGTCCCCCCCCCCCCCCCCCCTCCAGCCACACACCTCCTTCCAGCCAATCCACTCTGCAATTCCCCGTGTGAGTCGTCTTTGTTTGTTCTGTCCTGGGTAGGTAATTAAGCTTGTATAAGGAATTCACTGTGTCACCTGCGTCTCATGTCCTTGTAAATGATCGTGACTGCTCCTTTTTGCTTGTGTGTGTAAATAATAAATCCAGTTACTCTTCTGTACGTCTTCTTCCTCTTTGCATTCGGTCGCTTTAGAGTTTTCCAGATTGAGTAGCTGTGGCGCGATACGGCCAACGTTGGGTGAATCGGGTTTAGTGGGGAACAACTGTTCGGCCGCGGTTACACCACCGCTCGGTAAAAATAACATCTAATCCGCGGACCGTAACAATATATATATATATTTATATATATAATTATATATATATATATATATATATCTATATATATATATATATATATTGTTGCGGATCTCAAACGTCGGCCTTCCGCTTACCAAGGGGGGATGAATCCCCTTGTCTTTTATCTGGCCGATGCGATCCGGGGCTATCACGTTCCTTCCGGTCAGTGCTGAATAGGGTGGTAGGTCGAATTAGTCATATTACCTAATTACCAGCGCCTCCCGGGAAGCAAGGAAATAACCCCGCCCGAACCACGGTTTTAGTGGACACACCGAGCGATAGCGAGCCGCGATTCGGGCCGTTAACAATGACTAGACCCGATTCTAAGCGGTTCCTAATCGTGCCACGTTTACCCAATGGAGAAATCACTAAAACGGTCGAATCAAAAGGAAAAGGAAGAACAGATTGGTTTATTAATTATTTACACAGGAAGAAGGAGAAGTACAGAATACACAGGGCAGCCTTAATAACAGTCTTACACTTATCCCCAGACAAACGGGCCCGCACACACACACACACTCACACGGGGATGTAGATGGTCGGGGTTGAAGGTCCAGGGATGATGTCCACAGCTCGCTCCGGTCCCCGACTCGTACCACGACGAAGACGGTAGACGGCAGGCAAGCTCTCCGCGTGTCGTTGGCGCGGATCGGACAATTATATTGGGGGGGGGGGGGGATCGGTAGGCTGCGCTAGCGGTTACTTCGCGGCTCACAGCCGTGTACGTAATAGAAATACTAGCGCTTTCTATGCGCTTCCAGCAAGCCCAAAGCCGAATCCCCAACGAGTTCTTGCAATCAATGCCAAACGTGACAGTCCTCTTGATCAAAGCACAATCGTGCAAGTCCTTTGTAAAGCGCATATACTCCAGTCCTCATAAACCGCATAAGTCTTCTTTCAAAGCCAAGCGCGCTTACTTCAGTCGTATCATGCGCATCAGCCCTTATCACGCGAGTCCTCTGTTAAGTCCTTTTCCAGCCAGTCCTGTCCAAGGGCTTTGCGTGCGCGATTATATAGCGCCGCCCAGCGAACCCTCTCGAATGTCCCAGCCGCACTCTGACCACGCCCCTTCGGCCATGCCCACTGAGCCCTGGTTGGTTGTTGGGGTCTTACCGGGTCCGCCTGCTGCCGATCCCGATCTAAGCCTCGCTGACGCTCCACCACCCTTTTTGGGCCTACCTCGTGTCACTGGGCTATTTCCAGCAAACCAGCAAACCAAGAGCAGCAAACGCTGCTGGTAGCCAAAGCGTAACAAACTGCGAGCATCCCAAGCGTAACAAACTGAGAGTTGTCAAATGGGGTGCGGGATGGATTCTACCCAACGAGGTGGAATATGGAGGGTGGAGGCACAATGGAAGGAGCCTATTCTTATTTGTTTTACACAACGCAGATGTCACTATAGGAAATGGCCTTATCTCACATATACTAAGAAATAACTAACGTTCTAAGGTGACCGACGTGTTGCATGTGGACTAACTATGGGGGCAAATCCTTTAACCTTTATTAATCAAATATGTACACTTTCTCAGAACCGCAACACTGCACCCCTCCTTCGCCAGGCTCGTCCCCGAGCCAAACCCACACACCAGTGAGCCCGACCGGTTCTGATGCAAGGGTTAGGACTACTTTTTAACAATTAGTGTGACACTTAGGTGTAGTTTCCCTCTACATTTACTCTAACACCCTGTGTGCAACAGTTTTAAACACTAGATATGTCCCACCTACTACGTTGTGTACTAACTAACAGACTCACGCCCACAATTAACCGAATTACGGAAAGAATCCTCAAACTACACATAAAGCCTGTGGGGAGCATGTTATTTACAAGACTACTACTTATTTACAATACTACAACCCAGGACCTGTTCTTTTGTGGGAAAGAGAAAAGGAATTTTGAAAAGAGGAAACACAAATGCCATGCACTGCACCAATAAACCATACACCCATATGCACAAAAATTTTTAAAAATGCACAAAAAGCACCAAAATGCACAATCATCAAAATGCACAAAAATAAAAATGCACAGTCATGCACAACCATCAATAAAAAATGCACAATCACATTTCAAAATTAATTAATGATGCCTTGTGCTTGGGCTGGCTGCTGGACTGCGACATCTTCCTGCTTCATCTTCGGTGTGCCATCGTAAAAGCTTACATTCTTCTTCTGACACACCAAGGGAATTTAATAAAAAGTGCACAAACCGTGTCCGCTTTTTATTTTGGCCAGCAGGGCCAACTCAGGTGGTCCACTGCTGAGCATTGGTGCCACTTAAAACAGTTGTCCTCAAGCCAGATACGGCTGGCAGCAATGGTCTGTCCCAGCAGAGATGCCAGGCCACAGATGTGTGGTCCATAAGTGTCAGGCCACAGAACGTGTGGTCCATAGGTGCCAGGCCACAGAACGTGTGGTCCATAGGGTGTACCGGTGCAGGCAGGAGTGCAGGCAGCGCAATTCAGGGCACCTGCACACTCCCCTCGGACACAAAAGACCATGGTCCATGAGTGGGGAAGGACGACAAAGCAGAGGTTAGCAGGGGACAAGGGCGCAAGGGTACACATCAAAACAAGGTAATGCGACATGAAGGGCGGGAGAGAGCGAGCCGAGAAAGCTCGTCCCTACTCGTTCGTCACCCCCCATGTCAGCCTACACTACCCTTGCCCCTACCCCGTATTTACACATTTACCAATTCCTGTCTCTACTGTCACGTCCCCCATATCTCCCCTAATCCAAATTACGTCATCAATCCCTCCTAAGGAGGAAGAGATGGAATACCCACAATGTCTCACCCACGTCAAGATGCGTCTTTCATTCCAAATCCTTGCAAAATCTGGTGTGGAGTCTTATCACCTCGGTGAGTGGATGCGGATGGTGCGAAGAGATTTTCTCCTAAACTATACCTCTAATTGACATTAACCATTTACTCTACCCGGGGTCTTGCCCTGCCAAACCAATTGGCCATCATTACACTATGCGGTTCTAGAAACCAATTCCCATTGACCATCCCTGTGGTGCTCACCAATTTGGGGTCTCACTCCCCCGATTTTTTCTACCTGTGCCCTCGCACAATTTTGGGGCTGGGTCGTGTGGCTCTCCTAGCAGGTCCTACTTACCTGCGCACCTTCGCCACTGAACGTCGCCACCCGAGCTTGCCTAGCTCCTTCACTCTACTCTAACCTGGGGAAGGCCCTCCTGGCGCTCTTACCCCGCTACTGCCCTCCATGGCACTGGGCTACCTGGGTCCTCTCCTGGGATCCTCGGGCCCCGCTGAACTCTACTCAACGCTACCTGGCTCCCAGAGCCTACCTGTGGCCTCACCTGGCCGACAGACTACCAGTGGCGAAGTGCTCAAGCAACCATACGCACTAACAGGCTCACACGCCCGGCCATTTCACTTTACTCATGCACCCAACCAAAAACACTACTTTCCACTACCTGCACCACAGATGTCAATATCCCCCAAAATTTACCTACTCCCTCTACCTACTTTTAAACGACCCTCCCCGAGTATTTGTGAAGGGGTCCATCCTTCCCCCATTCACTCCTTCGCACCATGCACTCCACTCCACTCATTCCACAATACTCACTCCACACCATTTATTCCACACACCTGTTTCCATACACCCCAAATCTCCACTTGCATCCTATGCAAGTCATTCACTCAACACACAATGACACACATCCTCAATACTCCATTCATACACGTTTACACACACACACACACACACACACACACATCCTTCCCGAGCATTGCCTCATCTGCTCAGATTTTCCCACGCTCCAATTCCTCATTTCAACATGCTCACCAGCAAGACTCTCATTCAATTCCTCATTTCATCCTAAACTTCAAGCTCATACACACAGCATCATTTAATCTAACTATTTCCCCTAATACTGGTGCTTCCCCTGTCATCCCTTATACTATGCACATCCCCCGTCGTTATCATCCAACTACTCTACGCTACGTCCCCACTACCTGTACAATGTCACTACTTAAATCTCAAGTCTCCTAAAGTCATCTCTAGATCCTAAACATTATCCAAGCCCTCCCTGGCTAGTTCATACCGCCAAACCGCATAAAACTATAGCTCCTCTGCCCCAAAGTAGTAATGTGAATGGTAAAACAACCATCCATCACTACTGCTACCAAATGTCCATTAAACTTGAGCCTCTCGGTGCGAATACATTTCCCCTGCTCGGCTTCAAAAAGCCGGCAATGTGTGCGGTGGTCTGTCTCCTGTAGGTTGGGTCCATCTGGCATTTTCGATTCTGGGGAGGAGGCATACTCGGGCCGAGGTTCCAAGGTCCATCCCGGCGTGGAACCTTTCGGTCTCCGGCCCGATGACCCAACCTCCCCCGGTCGGAACACCTCCCCCGCCAGGGGGTGAAGGTCCGACCTGGCCTTTCCCCCCCGGAATCGTGCCGCTCGCCGCTACGACGCGGCACCGACCATACAGGGCGGAGCCCGGCACGAATCGTGCATGGCGCTCCTTGCAAGAGCGACGCGGAAACAATCCCCGCCGGCCCCCGCAGCACACAAAGAACACCACGCCCCGAAAGCTCGCGTCGGCTATCCGTCAGCCTAACCGCTGCCCCGGTCAGCGTCGATGCTCGGATCGCATTTTCACATCCACACCTCGCGACCCTTTCTTTACTCACTCATCCTGGCGCTCCAGCGCCGCCCATACATCCCACGCATTCTACTACTGCACTCGCTCGTGCATACCCTCTCGTTCCACACTCAGGTGCACACCACTCGCTGCTTGCACACTCCATTACACACATCTCTCGCGCACACTCTCTTGTTACGTACTCCGTAACACTCATGGGTGTGCACTCCTGCATCCACCCACTCAACGCACACCTACCCACGGGTGTGCAATCCCCTGTCGCACACCCAATCACGCGCTCTAATGTGCATCCTCGCACACTCTCTCCATCCATCTCACACTCTGTGTCACACTCACTCCCACACATACACTCCATTGTGCATTCTCCCTCACTTCCACGCTCTGTCGTGCATCCTTCCTCACACTCTGTAATACACTCGCGCTCCGGTGCTGTCCGCACACGCGCGCCATTCTCTTTCATAGCGCGCACCACGGACCTTCTACGAGCGCCCGGGTGATGCCTGGATCCCAAGCGCGCGAAAAATCCTCTCGCGCCAAACCTTTTCGCGCCATATACAGCCCGGCTTACCTTCGGGATCTTCTTCTCCACACGCACCAGCTGCAAACTTTCATTGGGGTTAACAAGTACGGCATCATGATGTGAACATGGACTTTGCACAATTTCCATCTCTTCCTTCCGCTGTTGCTCTTCTAAGTCCGCCGTCTCTTCAATTTCCACTATTTCTTTGATTTTTATTTCTTTTTCCTCGACGACCGCCGGTGCTAATAAAATAAAATTCTCTAATTCAGTGGTCGTCGGCTTTTCTATTCCCCGAGTCGCGATTTCTACCCCGGTCCACCCAGCTGTGCTTTGCTCAACTTCGCTCAACCCGCGCTCCTCAAGCCGCGCTACCCCATCGCATACCCTTGTGCTTTTCCCACCTGACCTGCGGTCTCTGTCTCTCCCTATCTGTTTTATCTCATACCTGGCTTTCTCCCTCGCCAACCCCTCGTTAATTTCTCGGGCTTGGCCATTTACGTCCTCCAATTGGCCCCCTAATTTTTTCTCTAATCCCCCAATTTGACTTCCCAATTGGTCACTATCGGCCCTCATTTCTCCCATCTCTTTCCTCAATCCCCCAATTTGGCTTCCCATATCATTTCTCAATCCGCCAATTTGGTTTCCCAATTTATTCATTTCCTTGCTGGATTTGTCAGCCATCTTTTCCATATACCCCATCATTTGCGCCATAAAAAGGTCCATGTTCACTGGTGCTGCGGGCTCGGCTCTCGCCGCCATGTGCGAGGCGCCGCCATTTTGTTCCCCTGCGACCCCTACTGCTGCACCCTCGTTAACTGCATCCTCCATTTCCTCCAATTGTCCCAATTCTTCCCGGGGGTTCTGGGTTGATTCTAACCCTTCCTCTATTTCCTCATTTTCCCCCACCGGCATCCAATCGCCTTGGCTATCCATGGCACGATTCAATTTAGATGGTAATAAAATATCGGTCGCTCGTAATTTTGACCAAATTTGTTCAGATGATGAAAGATTTGGTTCGGGTTCCAAATCCCACTCCCCAACACCAATTGTTGCGGCCAATAGCACAATTGGTGTCCAAAATTTGGTCTACTAAATTTAGTCCCAGGTTCCACATCCCACTCCTGACACCAATTGTGTGGATCTCGGCGTTGGCTCTCCCCCTTATCAAGGGGGGGTTAATCCCCTTGTCCTTTTGTCTGGCCGACCCGAGTCCTGGAAGTTATACCATCCTTCCCGGCGTGGCGTTAGGTAGGGTTTGTTCGGCCTAGGGGTTCACTACTACCTAATTACTAACGCCGGCCGGAAACGAGGGAATAACTCCCGCTCAAACCACGGATATGATGGAAAATGCCGAGCGGATAGCAATCCGCGATCCGAGCTGTTAACAATGGGACTTAACCCGATTATAAGTGGTTCCTATCGTGCCACGTTTACCCAATGGAAGAAAAGACTAATGCGATAGGATAAAAGGAAAACCAGGAAGAACAAGTAATTTTTTTACAATTTGTACAAGAAGGAGAAGAGGAAATGAAAGGAATATACAAGATAGGAAGAGGAAGAAGCAGTTACACAGGACAGCCTTAAAACAGTCTTATTCTTAATACCCAGGACAAACATACACACTCACACGGGGATGTAGATGGTGGATGGAAGGTCCGGCGATGGGGTCCAGGCTCCAGTCTGCTCCAGTCCAGGCTCCGGTCCGGCGGGCGAAACCCGGCAGGCAGCTCCGCGTGTAGTGGGAACGCGATCGGACAGTTATATAACGGGAGGAAGCTGGTGTCCTGCGTACGTAATATGTGCACACTATTCGCGCCAAACGCCCCCTCTCCAATGTACTCCTTTGATAAGGTCCTTCTTTCATAAGCGCCACTGCATCAGCCCCGTCAATGCAACGCGCGTTCTCCCAGCAAGTCGGTCAAGGCGAGCTGTTTCACGCGGTAAGTCTTTACAGAGGTGCGCTCTCCCAATCAGTAAGTTCATGCGCGCTCTCGTAAGTAAGTCCTGTTGGTAAATGTGCTTGCTGGCAAGTCCCGTGAAAGGGCTTTGCGCTCGCTTTTATAACTCACCAAGCGATCACTCCGCCAGGCCCGAAGCCATGCCTGTCGGTGATGTCACTTCAGCCCTGGTTGGCTGGTTAAGGCTTACCGGCCCCGCCTTTGACGGCTGGATGACGTGGCCACGCCTTCTTCCTGGCGCTCCACCCCCTTTCTCGGGCCTAACCTCGTAGCTTATGGCGGCGTTTGAGCGAGCTCCAGCTCAAAGCAGCGAACGCTGCTAACAAAGGCGCGTAACAAATTGGGAGGGGCCATGGGCAGACTGGAGGGCGCGTAATAGCGTTGCTTGGAGAGGGGAGCTGCCAAAATGAACGGAATGGGCCTACTTCTTATTTGATTGACACAACGCAGATTCAACTATTGGAAACATGGCCTTACCTATACACATACTAATGAAATAACTGAAGTCATATGATGACCTACGTGTTGCTTGTGGCCTATCTATGGGGTGCAAACTTTAACCCTTTAATAATGTCATATTTACACGTGTGGGTTCTCAAAACCACAACAATACATAGATTATTTCTTATTTTATTATTATTAAATAATAAAAAAATATGTAATATTATTTTTCCCGGGTTATTTTTGTCCCGGGTTATTTTTGAATGAATTTACTACTATAATTCAGCTTTTACACGCGGCTGTAGAAGATTGACTTCTATAATTCAGCTCAGCTTTTAATTGTGAAATGCGCCCAGCTCGGCCGAGGTGGGCCTTGACCGGCCTCGTCACCTCGCCTATAACCTTCCTGGGGCCTGCCCCGACATTTTTGGTTATTTTTGAATGAATTTACTACTATAATTCAGCTTTTACACGCGGCTGTAGAAGATTGACGACTATAATTCAGCTCAGCTTTTAATTGTGGAATGGGCCTGGCCCGGCCGAAGCGGCCTCAACCGGCCTCGCCACCGAGCTTAAAACCTTCCCGGGGCCCGTCCCGACATTTTTTGTATTCGAGGTTTCCTCCTATCTTTCACCGTTCAGGAGATTAGCTTGCGCAGACAAACAAACAAAAACTTTCTTTTAAAATATAGAAGATATATATATATATATATATATATATATATATATATATATATATATATATATATATATATATATATATATATATATATATATATATATATATGTCAAGTCGTAGATTCGTTATTGCTTAGAATTCTGTATAAAACGTCGGTCGAATAATATGTTTTGATCTAAAATGTTGCTTAATGTTTTACATAAGTAAATAAAGGGGTTTTCGCTTTGCTGGGGATAAATGGGAAAGTACTCGATGCATTTCGTGCTGGACGGATGGCTCGTCCTCCATGTGCCCTCTCGATGCAAGATAAAGCCCGGTCATAAATTCTCTCCATTCGGTCCGCAGATGGCGCCTCGAGCCGCGGCTGGCGGACGTTTATACGCGCGTGAAATGTGTAGTTTCAAGTAGAATGCTCGAATTGCAGATATAAACTTAAAAAAAACATTAATTATATTCCATATAATCATAGCGGCGCCTGAATTACAATAAACATGCTTCAGTTTGTGTTTAAAATGAGGAAAGGCTCGCTTCGGTCGTGTTGGGCAAATGGTTTTTCGTATACGTGTGCCCTTTTCACCTAGATGGTCTTATCTGGCCAAGCATGCACTCTTCTCTCTGTGAGTTACATTTTTCGTCACCTCGGAGCTTTGAAACTATATCTGTCCGAATGATAAGGAAGGGCTGACTCCCCCGAATGACAGAGCGGATGACGGTGGGGGCTAGGATGACGGCGAGGGACTCTCGCCAGTCGCTTTGTTCTCTCGGAGATTTTCTGATAAACTTGTCAAGTATTTATACTGCGAATCAATGTGCTTCAGGAAGGCCTGGACGTGGCATGAAGCTGGTTCTTGCTGTAGATGTCTGGCTTCTTCCGGATCTGTATAAGTTGGTTTTTTAATAAAGCTGCGTCATTTTCAGGCTATTTGTGGACTTCTTTTGCAAACGAAGAGCCGCTTCTTCACATATATATATATTATATATATATATATATATATATATATATATATATATATATATATGCATGTGTATTGTAAATGTGCTCGCTGGCAAGTCCCGTGTGGATAGCAATCTATATATATATAGCAATATATAGTTATACGTATATACTATATATATATATTATATATATATATATATATATATATATATATATATATATATATATATATATATATATATATACATATATATATATATATATATTATATATGTATATAATTGTATATATATATGTATATATAAAACTATATATATATATTCACAATACACATGCATAATTGAATATACATAGATAGGGTTATGGAAAATTGGAGCTTACCGGGTGATGGTGCTTGAGTAAGATAATCTCGGTAGAATAGAATGATGTCAAATCGCATTGCATATCCGAGAGTAAATATTGTGAGGAGGATAGCAATGGCAACCACAACTTCCCAGAGCCATGTCTTTTTCACTCGATCTTTGTATTCCCAGCTCTCTTCTGCAAGTGCAGCATATGGTAGATTCTTTATAATCAACTTAATGCCATAATTTTATAAACATCAGTTCATTGGATTATCTATTATATTAAAGTTAACCAAATATAACTTTACTTGCACTAGAGCTGATTGTTATTAACTATTATGGATGCGAGTCTTCAATCGACCAAGTTCAAGGATCCTCCCACCCTCTCCCGACCATCTCTCCAATTTGATTTGGTGTTTTGTGTTTTTATCCCCGCACGTGGTGCTTTGTTTGCATTTGGCAACTCTACAGCACCTTTCAATTGAGGCTACTCCATCACATATTCAAAAGCAAAGTGTGAAATCTTTGTACCACCTCACTTTTTTGACTGCTGAACTAAGAATTAGGAGGGGTTCCACCTTATTTTACCACTTCAATGTATTATTACTGAGGATGAGAGGAAAACTTAACTGGCAGTGAAAATCGTCGATAAATTAACCGATATCTCTTATGAGTTTGGCATATGCTTGACAAACCATTAATAATCAGATTGCTCACCCTCTCACTCATAAAAGCAAACAGGCATTCCCATATCGACACAATGGAATATTTAACACCTTCACCCCTATCATGCTAACACCGATTTCATATGAATCGCGATCAAAAGAGCTCCATCATAGTCGCCTGTCCAACTCACACTCCTGTGTGATATGGAGATATGTGGAAACTCCATGAAATTTCAAGTCTCAAGTTACCATGAGACCTGAAAACAATAATCTTCTTCCTGATATATATATATATACACACACATTTATAATTAGAAGTAAATAATGACGTGTGGTGCTGTGCACACACGACTCGATTGCCAGAGAGGTAGGCCACAACGCGTGGATACAACAAGAGTCTTTATTAAGAGGTCGCACTTCAGCACTGGGCGGGCTCGAGCTTAGAGCCCGCATATATGTCCCGAGGCCACGCCTTGCCCCCCGGCGTGGCCGATCGGTCGAAAGGCGGGGCATGCATTTCAGTTCCCCGCCTGGACGCTCGCACCACCCACTGGTGCACGGAATTATTGTCCCTTGTGCCCGCCACACGCGCCCCCCCCAGAATTCCCGCGCACCTGAAGGGTGAGCTTGCGGGGAAGCCGGATGACCCGGCCGACACGCCCCCTGGCGATGCGTGCAGGGCTGGGGGGTAGCGGGACGGCGGGGCTGGGAGTCTGACCGCTGGGGGGCGGCCTCGACGCGGTGGCAGAGCTGCTTGCGGGGGGTGGTCCAGATCGAGGTGGGCCGGCTTGAGGCGGTCCACGGAGATACGATCCGGGGCACCGCCGATGTCGACGGTGAAATATTTGTCCCCGGTCTCCAGCACGCGGAAGGGCCCGTCGTACGGGGGTCATAGCGGTGCCCGGTGGGCGTCGTGCCGGACGAAGACGTACTCCGCCGTGCGAAGCTCCGGGGCGACGTGGGAGGACGGGCAACCGTGGTGTGCCGTCGGCACCGGGGCGAACCTCCGGGCGGTCTCCTGCAGGGTGGAGCGCTGTTGCGCCGTGGACCAAGGAACCGTGGAGTTGGGGATAAATTCGCCCGGTACCCGCAGTGGGTGCCCGAAGACAAGCTCCGCCGAGGACGCACGCAGGTCATCCTTGGGCGCCGTCCTGAGGCCCAGCAGGACCCAGGGGAGCCTGTCGGCCCAGCTGCCATCGCGGAAGCTGGCCCGGAGCGTGGCCTTCATCGAGCGATGAAAGCGCTCGCACAGGCCATTGGCCTGGGGGTGGTAGGCCGTGGTGCGGTGTAGTTTGACGCCGAGCCCTTGCGCCACCGTGCCCCAGAGCTCCAAGGTGAACTGGGGGCCGCGGTCGGACGAGATGTCCGAGGGGGCACCGAACCGGGCAACCCAAGTGGCGATGAAGGCTTGCGCCACATCAGCCGCAGACGTCGCCGCCAATGGCACGGCCTCCGGCCACCGTGTGGTACGGTCCACCATGGTGAAGAGGTGGGTGAACCCCCGCGAGGGGGGCAGAGGTCCCACCAAGTCGACATGGACGTGGTCGAACCGAGGCACGGGCACCGTAAACGGGGCAACGGGGCCTGGGTGTGGCGGTGGACCTTTCCGCGCTAGCACGCGAGGTGCGTCCTGGCCCAGTCGCGGACCTCCTTCCTGAGGCCATGCCAGACGAACTTCGCCGCGACGAGCTTCTGGGAGGCCTTCGTGCCCGGGTGGGACAGGCCGTGGATGGCGTCGAAAACCGGGCGCTGCCAGCCAGCGGGCACGATGGGGCGAGGCCGGCCGAGGGAGACGTCGCACAGGAGGGCCGCGCCCGCGACGTCGAACGGCACCTCGGTGACGCGGAGGCCCGTGATGGCGGGCCGCAAGGCCTGGACGCCGGGGTCGGCAGTCTGGTCCTCCGCCATCCGGGCATTGTCGATCCCGAGGTGGACCGCGTGCGCGACGGACCGGGAAAGGCAATCCGCCACCGGGTTGTCTTTACCCGCGACGTGACGGATGTCCGTCGTGTACTCGGACACGGCAGAGAGGTGACGCTGCTGCCGTGCCGACAATGGCTCGGCGACCTTGGCCATCGCGAACACAAGGGGCTTGTGGTCGACGAAAGCCGTGAACGGGTGGGCCTCGAGCAGATGGCGGAAGTGTCGGACCGCCAGGTGGAGCCCGAGCAGCTCGCGGTCGAAGGTGCTGTGGCGGCGTTCGTGCGGGCGAAGCTGCCGGCTAAAAAACGTCACCGGCTGCCAAGCACCACGCACCCACTGCTCGTGCACCGTGCCCACTGCGTAGTCCGACGCGTCGGTGGTGAGGGCGATCGGTGCATCGGGCGCTGGGTGCGCCAGCATGGTGGCGTTGGCTAGGGCCAGCTTTGCGCCCGCAAATGCCGTGGCCATCGGCTCTGACCAGGCGATGTCACCTTTGCCCGGCTTGCCCCGGAGGGCCTCGTGCAGGGGGCGGAGGAGCTGGGCGACGTGGGGCACGAAGCTGTGGTAAAAATTTGCCATGCCCAGGAACTCCTGGAGCCCCTTGATCGTGCGGGGGCACGGGAAATCCCTGACCGCCTCCACCTTGGCCGGTAAAAGGACGGCCCCGTGCCTGGTGATGCGGTGCCCCAAGAAGTCAATGGCGGCGATGCCGAAACGGCACTTTGCGGGGTTGATGATCAGGCCATGCTGGCCCAGGCGTTCGAAAAGCATGCGGAGGTGGAGCAGGTGCTCCTCCCGGGACGCGCTCGTGACTAGGATGTCATCCAGGTAGACAAAGATGAAAGGTAAGTCACGCAAGACGCTGTCCATGAGCCGTTGGAACGCCTGGGCCGCATTCTTCAACCCAAAAGGCATTTGCAGGAACTCAAAGAGGCCGAAAGGGGTGATGACGGCCGTCTTTGGGACATCGTCCGGTTGTACGGGGACCTGGTGGTAGCCCCGGATGAGGTCCACCTTGGAGAACACGGTCGTGTTTGCCAACCGGGCGGAAAAGTCCTGGATATGCGGGACCGGGTAGCGGTCGGGGGTGGTGGCGGCATCATTGACCCGGCAGTAGTCACCGCACGGCCGCCATCCTCCGCCGAGCTTCGGCACAATGTGCAGAGGAGAGGCCCAAGTGCTTTTGGAGCGCCGTACGATACCCAGCCGTTCCAGCGTGGCGAACTCCGCTTTCGCCACGGCGAGCTTCGTGGGGTCGAGTCGGCGTGCCCGGGCGTAGACCGGCGGCCCGACCGTGGCGATATGGTGCTCCACCCCGTGTTTGAGGGACACCGCTGAGAAGGTGGGCCACGTGAGGCCCGGGAAACTGGCGAGGAGGCGGGTAAACTCGTCCGCTGCCGGAAGCATGCAGACTAACCTCGCCGGGACGGAACCTTTCAGCATGCAGCTTGGCAAGCCGCTCGGTGAGCTGCTCAGCGAGCTGCTCAACGAGCCGCTCAGCGAACAAGCGAGCGAGCTGAAGGTTTCGGCCTGGACGAGACGTCTGCGCTTAACGTCGACCAACAGCCCATGCGCACATAGGAAGTCCGCGCCGAGCAGGGCCATTGGCACGCTGGCGGTGACGAACAACCTTTGAAAGCGCTGCCCTCCGAACCGCAGTGAGAGGCAACGCTTCCCGAATGTGCGGATGGGTGTACCGTTGGCGGCAAGCAAAGCGGGGCCCCGGCCCGCGGCTTGCTTGTCGGACGCGGAGGCAGGGAGGATGCTTACCTGCGCTCCCGTGTCGCAAAGAAAACAGCGCCCGGACAAGGTGTCCGTGATGAACAGGAGGCTGCCGGAATGGCCGACGCTCAGGGCCGCAAGTGGGCGCCGGCACGGTCGTTTCCAGACCCGTCAAAAGAACATGGCGGGCGGCACGTTTTAGCCTTGCGGCCGAACCTGGCATGGTAGTAGCACCAGGTTTGCGGCGGTGGCGGTGGCGGCGGCGGCGGTAGTGGGCGGGGTGCAGCAGCGGCCACGAGGGAAGCCGGGGGCGCTGTAGCCTCTGCACCGGGATCCACTACGGCAGCACCGTAAACCGACCGCGTGCCGCAGGCCGCGAAAAACTTGTCGGCCTCTCCGGCCAGGGTGCGGGGTTCCGTGATGTTGGAACCGGCCAACGAGAGGCGCACCTGTATCAGTAGCTGGCGTAGGAAAAGTGTGCGGAATAAGAAATCCGGGCGCTGGTCCCCAAGCAGAGACAGCATGAAATCCATCCGGACGGATGGTAGTGTGTCGCCGAGGGCAGGAAGGTCCAGGAGGCGGTCGGCACGTTCGACCTCTGAGCCCGAACGTGGCGAGGAGGAGACGTTTTAGCGCCTCGTACTTGTGGTCGCCCAGCGGGCGCCGAAGGATGGACACGACGCGGGCGGCCGTGCCGGGCCCGAGGGCGGCGACCACGTGGTAGTACCGGGTCTCGTCCGCCGTGATGCCCCGGAGTTGGAATTGAGCTTTGGCTTGCACAAACCAAAAGTCGGCTTGTGCTTCCCAAAACTCCGGGAGTTTGATTGCGACGGCGTTGGGAGCCATGGCGCGTTCGGGGGCCAGCAACGGCTGAACCAATCGGGGTCACCAGTGTGGTGCTGTGCACACATGACTCGATTGCCAGAGAGGTAGGCCACAACGCGTGGATACAACAAGAGTCTTTATTAAGAGGTCGCACTTCAGCACTGGGCGGGCTCGAGCTTAGAGCCCGCATATATGTCCCGAGGCCACGCCTTGCCCCCGGGCGTGGCCGATCGGTCGAAAGGCGGGGCATGCATTTCAGTTCCCCGCCTGGACGCTCGCGCCACCCACTGGTGCGTGGAATTATTGTCCCTTGTGCCCGCCACAGACGCATGTTTTCTTTCACAATATCGCAAGGTTTCCAGATGTGCTCGGGCAAAGACCTTTATAATGACATGGGTTTTATGGTCCCTGGTTAAGTCGTAAAATAGCAAGGAGCTGCGTAACCCCCGCAATAAAAGCCCTGATTGAGAGAATGCTGCATGGTTATTTGGGTGGTGTATGGACAAGAGGCCGCTTCCTCAATGGCTGATGACTATCTTCACAAGGCCTGTGACGCTTAACGGCCCAAAATCCTTTTAACTGTCAATTTGATCATTTTGCACTGAAAGGAAAACTTATAGGGAGGGCATGGCGATTGTGAATATGACAGCTCCGTAGAGGTCTTTGGCTTCGCATATCACCAAATTGGCGGCCGTATGACTTTTGTATCAGGTTGAAATTGTGGGTGGAGTCAGGCAAGCTGTCCAACCAATGGGTGGAACAGAATGTTACACACACATGGATGGACTGACGAACAAGCGTATTATGTAGATGCTTGGATAATAAAATTGGGCTTGAGAAACAGAGTAACAATATTTTTTTTCTACTATCATGTCACAACCAGAGGTAACAAGAAAGCAAGATAAAAGCATTGGGCATACTGTCACCAACAAAGTTTGAATGACTTACCTTCATAGAGTGACAAGGACCCATAAGTGAAGCCACGTCCATTAAGCGCAATACAAGTGAAGTTCACACCGAGATGTATCATCTCCACTCTAATGATATCGAGTCCGTGTTCCACGGTTTCATATACTGCCGTTTCGTTCACGATTCTGCGACAATGACACAAACCTGATTTTCACTTGAGCGTAACATACAGTTGGGGTGTAAAAGCAGGAACAATTGTTTTGCAATACAAGAATATCAAGGTAGATCTTATATACAAGTTAAAGCTTGTGTAATAGCATTTTACTCCCTCAACATCACAGCAAAATAAGGTTCAATTGTAGAAGATAAACTTGCTTGGACCAAGCAAAATACTTGTGTTCCAGTCAGAAATAAGTTGATGAATTGGTTTCATTAACTTTCTGAAAAAGTTTTAAGAATTTTTTTCATTCTTCCTCTTCTTTGGGGCTGTACACAAAATATATGACTTTTTTGGGCAGTTTTTTTGACATTCACCCTAACTTCCTGAGACAATGGGTGATGCTTTCTTTGCCTGATGCCCACCAAAAAAAATCCATTACCCTGTGAATGAGAGAAATGTTGCTAGTTTACAATTTCGATCAAATTCAATTCTGCATGTTTTTATCAGATTTAACTGAAAGTCCAATCAGTGAGATATTGTTGCCCTTCAGCTCCCTCCAAATTTTACAAGCTTCTATTTGAACTTCCTGCTTTTTCCTTTTCCGAAATGCTAGTCAGGTTCACTATGTCAATAAATTATATTTCGTTCAAAATCATGGTAGATTAGCAAACCTATACATTTTTGGAAAGGTTATAGCATAAGGAAACTAAAAATCAATGTTTACATTTGGAGAGATACCTGTATGGCGGCCATTTTGGATTTTCAAAATGGCCGCCATAAAAATACATATTTTGCTCTATTTCTGCCTCTAATTACCCTAAAAACTTTTAAAAATATACTAAGCCTATGTTTTCAGGTACAAGGAATCCATTGGTGACATAATCAGACTTCTGACTGTAACAGTTCTTTCTTTTTCCAGGAAATATGCATCCAGGGAGCAGCCATTGATACAAAAAAAATTCCGTTAATATATTTATTTTACATATTAACTATCTTGGTGGAGGTGTTTATGGTGGTTGTTCTTCTTGCGTATTTTCAGTGCATAACTCATCATGAGTGAAGATCCTGATGGAAGCAAGTTGTCTTTGGGCACGTCCAAGGAGTCTGTAGACTGGAAACTGTGCATCATTTGCCAAGAGAAAAACACTAACAAAGGGACAGATGTTCTAAATCCCAGACAGAATCCTACCAGAAGTTACTGGACATAGTGGCCGACAGAGCCAGCCTACAGGATGGAGAATATGTTGCTATCCAAAGACGTCTCCAGGACTGCACAAAACAAACGATGCTCGAAGCGAAAACAACGTGGCATCGAAGCTGCTATTCTGACGCCACTAATCAGATATCCTTGCAGCGTGCCAGGGAACGCTTTGAACATTCCATGTCCACAGGAAGGTATGCTGTCAAAAAACGTAGCCATAAGAGAACAAGCTCAGAAATGGAAGCAAACACACCAACCACATCAACGACATAAACACGATCTGCAACAGAACCTTTGTCGAAAGATCAATGTTTCTTCTGTCAAGTGGATGACGGCCAGCGTCTCTTCACTGTCCGAACCGGAAACTCTGGGAATGCACTTAGGCAAGCGATACAAATTACCCAAGACCCGGTGCTGATGACAAGGTTAAACAATGCAATCTCACCAAGTGATGCCCATGCAATCGATGTGAGATACCACAAGCTGTGCTGGATGAATCATGTGTTTCGTGTCCTCAGGGATGATGTCAGAAACCAAGCCAGGCCCACGACGGCAGACCTACCAATGCAGATGCCATGCTTGATTGAGTTGATCAATATTGTAGACATTCAAACTCAAAAAAAAGCGTATCTTCCCATGGATGCCATTGAGACAACATACATCTCGATGCTGGAAGGTAGTGATGAGGCAGAGAAGCACACACCGACGTTGACCCGACAATGGCTGAAGGACAAGATGCTCTCAGAGTTGCCAAGTGTAACGTCTGTGAGACAGAAAGACAGACGGAAGCCTTCTGTTCTTTTTTGCCCTGAAGCCTGCGAGGAAGATATGGTCCACACGTCTATGATGCAAGACCATGCAAGTGAAATGGATAACGCAAAGATGCTCTACAAAACAGCTAAGCTAATACGCAGACGCATTACAGACTTCACCGAGGAGAAGAAGCAGATCGATACAGTCACAGTAGCAAGCACAAAAGAAGATGTTCCAACTGAGTTGTACAGCCTGATACGATGGATTTTGGTAGGACCCGAAGAAGAGCTACAGACAGAGATGAGGAGCAGGACAGTCGACCGATCAGCACTGACCATAAGTCAGAACATAATGTATGCTTTCAAGACCCGAAGGCAGGTGCAACACAAACCCAAGCAAGCACTGGACACATTCCGGACACAGTGTGTACCAGAAAATCCACAGGTTCTAGGGTTGGCACTTAGTGTTCACCATGACACCAGAAACAAGAAGTTGGTGCACCTCCTCCACGCACAGAACTATTGTGTACCTTATGGCCGTGCCCTGCTCCTGGAAACATCAATTGCCAATGCTGTTGTAGAAAATACAAGAGAGTTCAATGGCCTGTATGTACCACCGTTCCTCGAGAAAGGGTCGTTTGTGTTCTTTGCTATTGACAACACTGACTTTGCAGAGGACACAGCTGATGGGAAAGGAACCACACATGGGACAATCACTGCTGTGTATCAAAAGGCAAATGCTACTGGAGAAACCATCGCACCCAGCCTGGAACTTGGTGAGGCAAAGAACCGATAGGTTCTTCCGTATCATGTTCCCATCAAGCCATGCAGCAAACCAAAGCCTGGGCCAGACAGGAGAGTGAACGAGTTTGAGGTCGACAACACAGGACACAGGTGTTCCTGCATCATATGAACTGACCACCCTAGGTTGGGTCATAGCTTCTGCTCTTTCTAGAGCAAAGGAGAATGGAGAACCGAGCCAAATCCCAGGTTGGGCAGGATTAAAATCACTAGTGTCAGTTGGCCAATCTCTGACCCAAGTTGGTGCACTACCACTGCTGCCAGAAGTTGCACACGAGTGGTCTACGATGCTGACTGTGATCCTGCAAGCGTCCGAATTGAAGACGTTGGTCGTTGGTGAAGAATTCCCAACAGTGATTACATTCGACATGGCCTTGTACGAGAAGGCAGTGCAGTTGCTGGATGCAAGACTTGATCTGAAAGGAGCAGTTGTCCCCAGACTGGGTGAGTTACATTGACTGCCTGTGTAGGCATTGACTACAGGCATTGACTGCCTGTGTAGATGTGAAGTTATACTGACTGCATGTGTATATATGATTTTGCTGACTGCCTGTGTATGTTTGGTGATATGAATTATTGTGACACATTTTGATGTTATTAACTGCCTGTACAAAATGATAACATGTATTTGATTATGCAACTTATCGCGAATATAAAGACAGTATTTTGCAATTCAAAACCTTTGATTCGTGTCTTACCATTCCCCATAGCACTAATTTGATACTTTCATTGGATTCCTTGTCCCTGAAAATATAGGTTTAGTATATTTTAAAAAGTTTTTAGGGTAATTAGAGGCAGAAATAGAACAAAATATGTATTTTACAGTGGCCATTTGGAAAATCCAAAATGGCCGCCATACAGGTATCTCTCCAAATGTAAACATTGATTTTTAGTTTCCTTATGCTATAACCTTTCTAAAAATGTATAGGTTTGCTAATCTACCATGATTTTGAACGAAATATAATTTATTGACATAGTGAACCTGACTATGCCTGCTCGTAGTGTAGCGGTTCCCGCTGAATGTACACAATCGCCTTGCACCTGCCAGGACGCGGCCAGGGCGCGATCGCCACGCCGGGCTCGTCCGGACGGGCCCAGACGCGCCTCTCCTGGGCATGCCCGGACTCGCTGTTCCCGGGCACGCCCGAACCTCCCGGGCACGCCCGGTCTCGTCTTTCCCGGGCATGCCCGCTCTTGCCTTTCCAGGGCTCGCCCAGAGCGCCCGGGCACGCCCAGCCTCGACTTGCCAGGCCGCGTCCAGGACGCCCGGGCATGTCCAGACTCGCCTTTCCAGGGCTCGCCCAGAGCGTCCGGGCATGCCCGCTCTCGCCTTTCCAGGGCTCGCCCAGAGCGCTCGGGCACGCCCAGCCTCGACTTGCCAGGCCGCGTCCAGGACGCCCGGGCATGTCCAGACTCGCCTTTCCAGGACTCGCCCAGAGCGCTCGGGCACGCCCAGCCTCGACTTGCCAGGCCACGTCCAGGACACCCGGGCATGCCCGGTCTCGGTTTTCCCGGGCAAACGCCCCGGCATAAATGTGTATATATATTGCTGCCCGATAAACGGGCTTGTGAGAATACCTGAGCTATTTTGTTTCAATAAAGCAACTCGGACGAATTCCGTCTTTGGTCGCGTCAATTCTTTCGACTCGCGTTGGAGCGCAGCTCCTTGAGTAGCTTCAAATTAATTATTTAAGCAGCAACTCTGCCGTTTTTGGATGAGTTAAACCGAAAGCGAGGCCGTTCTGCATTGACCTGTCCTCCCGTGATGAAGGGAAATCCAAGATGGCTGTGCCAATGAAGGTGGTGTCACGTGACTGCGGTTCCGACACCCTCCCCTCCACTGAGACACTGCGATGCTCCTGGGAACATCACATATTTTGTGTACAGCCCCTTTCTAAGTTTTATGAACAGGATGCAGCTCATATGTTTTGACAAAAAAAATGTTATTTCTGGGAGCTGAAATTCATGGCCTGACATCAACATATAGTAGTGAAGAACTAGATAGAGGTACCCACGTGATTTCACTGTCCTCTGTAATCCCCGGAATGTGAGAATCAGTTGAAAATTTCCCGTCAACGAGCCACCAGACTAGAGGTTTCAACGGGCCAGCAAGTGTGTATCGGGCCTGACATCCCAGGCGCAGCTGTTTACCTGGCGTGCCAGTTTAAGATAAAATCAGGCTTTGTATCTCAATAACCCAAAAGTAACCGCTTTGCACCATCCACTTGTCATCAATTCTCTCTCTTAACAATTCTCTCCACACACCAACCTATCTGTTATCCACAAACAGATCTGGAAAGGTAACCAGAAAAATTACGATTATTAAAGGAAGGAAAAACCTCTGACTACTCAGAGATTGCATGAAGTTTCCGGAATAGCACATGGCCGAAGGTTTATCATTCCTCACACCTCTCCATGGCCTAGCCTGATATATATCACTGTTTTGTTCCATTAGTAGTAATGATCATTATCATCATGTACTGTGTTATCTAATAAATACCATTTTGAATTGAATAATAGTAATTTGAATAATAGTAATTCCATTCAAACTGTGCAAAATGAATAAGCATCGACTACAGCTGAATGCATTTGGTGAATACATACCGAGAACTACAGCACGAGTGGCATTGCCCTGTGGGTAGATCATAACGGGCAGGTTGACTATCACTCGGTCTGTGGAACAAACGTCTCACCCAAGTCAACAAAGCATGTAACAAATGGTTCATTTAATTAATTGGAAACCTGCAGGAGAGAATCCGGTATCGTGTTTGCCTCCAGCTCTCGAGTTTGATTTCCATTCTCGGTTGAAAAAGAACCACCCTGGAGTGTGCTTTGCTTCATAAAGGATTTCAATGCCAGCTGTCCCACTCCCGTCCCCTCCCCTCTCTCTCCTCCCTCCCTCTCCCATTCTCCTATCCTCTGCTCTCCCCTCCATCCCCTTCCCACACTTCCTCCCTCTGCCTCTCCCCTCCCTCCCCTTCATGCACTTCTCCTTCACCCTTCCTCTCTCTCCATCTCCCGCCCCTCTCTGTCTCTCCCCACCCCTATCTGTCTGTCTGTCTGTCTTTTTGTCTCTTTCTCTTTCTCTTTCTCTTTCTCTTTCTCTTTCTCTTTCTCTTTCTCTTTCTCTCTCTCTCTCTCTCTCTCTCTCTCTCTCTCTCTCTCTCTCTCTCTCTCCCCCTTCTTTCTCTATTTCTCTTCTCCTCTCCTCTCCTCTCCTCTCCTCTCCTCTCCTCTCCTCCCCTCTCCTCTCCTCTCTCCTCTCTCTCACCCTCTCGGTCTCCCCACCCCTTTTTCTCTCTCCCCACCCCCTCCTGTCTTTCTCTCTCCCACATCTTTGCCCTCCCTTCTCCCCTCCTTTCTCCCCTCTCTCTCCTTCCCCTCTCTCCCCTTCCACTCCCCTCCTCTCCTCCCCCCCCCCCTCCTATCCCTTCCCTCCTCCCTTCCCTGCACGTCTGACCCCCCCCCCCCACCCCCTGGTCCTCTCTTCCCTCCCCTCTGTCCTCACATTTCCGTCACAAAGTGACTGCGCAACGCCGGGTACCTTATCCAGTGCTTAATAAAGGATTTCATTGCCAGGTGTCCCTTCCGATACTTGTGGAGGTGCAATATCCAATGGTACCTTTAACCAGGTGAGCTAAAAATGAGTATATCATTTACACCCAGAGTCCTAACTTAAGGAATTACAATTCTCTTTCATTAAAGGGCACGATAAAGTTATGCTTCTTTTCACCGATTCCTTTCAACGATGGACATTGAAGTCAATGATTCTATTTGGACTTCAACATAATGGATGAGAAATTACACATTTTATGTCATGTTTCATAACCTGAAGCAATGTGAGAGATATTCACAAGATGTCAATCAACTCCTTTGTAAAAATGCTTTTGGAATGAGGAAACCTGAATATGGTTTGGGAAAAATGTCCAATGGAATGCTTTGGTGTGTACATATCGAAGGACTGCCTTCTCCCCATTGGTTGGACAGCCCAACCGGCTCCGCCCACAATAAAATCATGCAGCCGCCATTTTGTGAAGCAGCATCAGTCACAGGCCGAAGGCCTTGGATGCCAGTCTATGGCCCAGCGCATTTGGAATTATCCCAGGTATATAAAACTACGATGTATTATTATACATGATGCACATAGGCAGTACGCATGTATTTGTATCATGTATGTACACCAGGTTATTTTAAAATATCTTTGGTACTGATCGCAGCAACGATCTGTGGCATTTTCCACCAAAACAAGCATTCTGAGTATTGCGCTGCAATACATGTCCCCTACCAAAGTTCAAAGTACCATAACTTTGTCAAAAATGATCGAATATGCAAATTTATGCACGGTTGATGCTGGTTTTTTAACTTGATTTGAGGTGTGCTGAGACACATGTGTGTCACGCCTCGCCTCGTTGATAAGCCCACAAGGTCGCTCCGTGGAGCGGCCTGCACGTATTGCACTGTGTGAATTATATAATTACCAACTCACGGTCTGAGGTACGAGCGATTCAAGAGATATCCATTTTCTAAATATTTTCGTTTAATTAACGATATCTGCCAAACCACGTGCCCTATCGCAAATTCCAAAAGGACATTTTCGTAGACTGACATGCTGAACAGATCTGTGAAGTTTCCCCTCGATTGGATCAAAAATGAGGGAGGAGCTCGGTTTTAAAAGTTCATGCTTAAAAACGTCATAACTCTGAAACCATGTGACACATGACGTCATGCTCGCTGACTTTTTTGTTCGTCATGGGTATGCGATTCTGCCTGCAAAGTTTGGCCTCGATCTGTTCAGCCGTTGTAGAGAAAAAGGGGTTTTAGTGTTTTCACGAAAAACAATATGGCGGCCAAACCACGTGACCTGTGACGTCATAATTACCATTAAAATATTCTACAGACCGAGTTCCTCCTATGGTGAAAATTTGATCTCAATCGGTCCTATTATTGCAGAGAAAATCTTTTTTAAACGAAATTCAAACTTAAAATGGCACGGAGTTAAGGATCATCAGAATTATCAGAATTCCCAAAGTTCGAAGTGCCATAACTTTGTTAAAAATGATCGAAACGTCGTGAAGTTCGAACTTGATCTGTAGCTATCATGAGGAAACCATGTACCAAGTTTGAAATTATTAGCATTTAGAGTTCAGAAAAAAAGTCCGGAAAACTGTTCTTTGCGTGACGGACTGACAGACGGAGGGACGGAGTGCAAACCTATAGTCCCCTCCGGTGTCCACCGGTTGGGGACTAATAAAGGGATGGGCAAATTGTTTAATAAATTAAAGTTTTTGAACGTGATTTTGGTTTTAGCCTGAGATGTCAATGCTGAATAGTGTGAAAATACAGAAGGGTAAGCAATTCTTGCAAGTAATTCAAATAAAGGGATGAGCAATTTTCCCGTTTTTAATTTTTTTTATTTATTATTTTAAGCTCACCTTAATGACAAAAAACATAAACGGACACATAAAACATATAATAAAGGGAGCGGGAGACAAGATGGGGAGAGAGAGGGAAGCACACAAGAACAACAGTAGAGAACAGGGACATCGGGATAATCTGCTTGGGGGGAGGGCGCATGGGAAGGGAGGGGGGGGGGGAGTGGGAGAGGTAAAAACACATGGACACTGCAAGGACTTCCAGGAAAGAAGTTGGTATTTCAGAAAAGTGGATCTCGGATGAATTAACGGGGGTAGAAAATATCAAGGTTTTGGATGGGGATGGTGGTAAACAGCTGTTTTAAAGACCTGGAGAAAGGAGTGGGATTGAAGAAAGTGAGGGAGTTTGTTCCAGAGGCGGGAGGAAAGAGGAATGAAAGAGTGAAGGTGAGCAGAGAGTCTTTATTTTGGCAGTTTAACCATAAGAGGGTTGCTGGCAGATCTTGTGTGACCTGAAGGAATATTTGGGGGACAGAGCACAGAGAGCTGGGGGAGCAAGGCCGGAGAGGAGTCGGTAGAAGACGGAAAGACCACCAACCTGCCTGCGGTGTGAGTGAAAGGCCCTCGGAGTTAGCTTCATCGCAGGAGATTCCAATGATTCTGAAAGCTTTGGTTTCAACAGCGTGAAGACGAGCTAGGTGTGAGGCAGGAGCACCAGCCCAGAGGGGAGAGCAGTATTCCATTGAGCTGCGGATGAAAGCCTTGTATGTGGTGAGGAGCTCAGGTGTGCTAAGGAAGGAGTTCGCATGACGGAGGATGCCCAGTCGGCGACTGGCTTTGGAGGCCAGCTTGGAAATGTGTTTTTCCCAGGAAAGATCATGGCAGATAGTGAGACCCAAGAGATTGAGTGACAGAACTTCTTGGAGAGGATTGTTGAGAAAGTGGATGGGAGGGTTGTCCAGTCGGTCTTTTCAGGGAGACATAGTAAGAGTGTGAGATTTGTCAAGATTGAAAGACATGTTCCACTTGTTTGACCAGTCTGTGATTTTGTCCAGGTCTGCAGAGAGTAAGGAAGCTGCAAACTGCCGATCTGAGGGATGGGGTATGGAGCGGCAGAGTGGATTGTAATTGTTATTGTAATTGTAGTTGTTGTTTTGAAGATCGCTTCTGTTGAGATAATGTGTGTGACAAGTAGCCTGGTGTTGGCTTCAAAGTTGAAGTGGCTGGCTTAACATCTTCGGGTCTTGCATTTGAGCCCTGCCGTGCTGTTAAATAACACCAGTTGGGTTGACCTGGCCTGTCATCCTTTCGAGGTCGGCAAAATGAGTACCAGCTTACTGTAAGCAGGGAGCACTGCATCAGCGGCGCAGCAATGATGCAAACAGCAGCCACAGGCTGCATATGAAATAATAATAAGTCAGGAGACGACGATGGTTCACGAGCGAGCGGTATTCAATGACAAAGGTCAAAACCGACATTGAAAATATATAAATAGGAATGTTTTATCTGTTATGAGACTAGTTAGCTACACAATACCGAAAATTTGGTTCGATTCCGACAACTTTGAAAATTTGACCTTTGTGACCTTGAAATGTCAAAACGAAGGTTACTGACCTTGCAATGAGATAGAAAAAAAATTATGTATAATCAGTTATGAGGTTAGTTAGCTACACAATACCGAAAATACGGTTCGATTCCGACAACTTTGAAAATTTGACCTTTGTGACCTTGAAATGTCAAAACGAAGGTTACTGACCTTGCAATGAGATAGAAAATTATGTATAATCAGTTATGAGGTTAGCTACACAATACCGAAAATTTGGTTCGATTCCGACAACTTTGAAAATTTGACCTTTGTGACCTTCAAAGGTCAAAGGTCGAAGATTCTGACATTTGTTGGAAAACTTGTATTTCATGATGTATGTGATAATATAAAAACATGTACGACATTTCACCCTATCAGGAAGTGAACAATGTAATAAAACCATCAAAAATCGACTTTCTAAATTTCGTGACCTTGTGACCTTGACCTTGGGGCGAAAATGAAAAATCGAGCTCCGTGGGGCTAGACACATGACATTGGCCTAACCAAATACCGAAACCCATGTCAGATTCCCCCAACTCCCTCGGAGAAGATGTAGCTTGAAATTGATTACCCCCTAAAAAAACATCCTTTTCGGGCGTGGCTCCGCCCACAATGGGCGCAATACGCCCACTCTAGGCAGGACACAACTAGATCATGATATCAACCTCCCACCCAAGTTTCATCAAGATCGGATAATATCATCGGGTAGTTATGCTGCGGACAGTCAGACAGACAGACAGACAAACACGCACCCATGACGAATATAGTGGTCACTCTGTTTGATAACTCGTGAACCAATAGTGTGTGTCATGAGCTGCTATCTCAACACTTAGATGAGTTTCAGGAGATGGAACAGAGACCGACCAGGTCGCAAAATATCCACCTGTGTCGTTGGTTGTTATCTCCATACTCGGGTTGTCTGTGTATTTATCTATTTATCCATTTCGCCTATGTGTGTATATTTGGGATGGGGGAGTGTTCAGGACCTTCAATGGGAGGTGGGGGAGGTTGTGTTGGGGGTGAAGGGGTTGAGGTGTTGTGGTGGGGTTGTGGTGTTGTGGTGGGGATGGAGGGGTTGAGTAGTTGTGATGTGCAGAGGGAGGGGTGGGGAGTGGATTTGAAGGGTTGGAGTGTGGAGGGCAGGAGTGGGTTTGAAGCCTCTGGGTTGGGAGGGGGAGGTTGAGGACTTGGGAGTGGGGCTTGATGACTTGGGTGTGGAAGTAGGGCTGGATGACTTTGGGTTGTGGACTTGGGGTTGGAATTGGGGGACGATGTTGAGGGTTCGAATAAGAAAGGGGTTGCCACCTCAAAGTCACATTTTACATTATGCGGAGTCTCCACATGTCCCTGCCATTATTGTGTCAAAGGCCATTCCTGTAAAACTCCCCAAATATTCCACACTCCATTGGGAACTAATTCCCTCACAACAGCCTGGTGGAACCAGGTTAACTGCTGGTATATACATTTACGAGCAGAAGTACCCTGCGTTGCTGGGTGGGGGAGGGGGGGGGAGGGGAGGGGAGGGGGGGAATGGAAGGGGAGGGTAGGGGGGAAAGGGGATGGGAGGGAGGGGGGAGGGAGGGGGGTTGGGGAGGAGTTGGGGGGAATGGGGGGAGGAGGGGAAGAGTTGGAGGGGGGAGGGGAGGGGGGAAGGAGGGGGGAAGGAGGGGGGGAGGGGAGGGGGGAAGGAGGGGGGAAGGAAGGAGGGAGGGGGGAAGGGGAAGGGAGGGGGGAGGCAGGAGAGGAAGGGGAATGGCTCACGTTTCTGAGTGAATGTGGCCCACGTTTCTGAGTTAAGTGTGATGCCGATCAGGAAGAAGAAGAAGCCGTACTACCAAATGCGTACACTTCCAGAATTGTTTGATTTATTTGTATTCAAATGTCTGGTAATTGTTATTTATTTATGCGAATGTGTACTTGTATATAACTGTCATTAATTTAAAAAGGCTTCGGCACTATCGAGCGATATTTTTTTTTTTTTAACTCCAAAAAAAACGAACTTTTTTTTTTCTATTTTTTTTGGTTTGCCGAGAACACTCCCAGGCACTCACTGATGAACCTCTGAAAGTTTGATGAAGATCGGTTCAGCCATCTCTGAATACAACGCAGACACACACAGACAGCTCGCGTGTGTGTGTGTGTGTGTGTGTGTGTGTGTATGTATATATATATATATATATATATATATATATATATATATATATATATATATATATATATATATATATATATATATATATATACATATTGTCGCGATCCCGGCTGTTAAATGCTTCCAGCCCGGAATACTGACGTTAATGTCCGGGCTTCAAGTAGTCCACGGGGTGGACAAAGAGAACTCAATAAACACAACTGTGTTTTAACCGGCCTCTAGGGGTAGGCACGATGATTTATTGGCTTGATCTCAGAAACAATGGATGGTAACAGAGTGGAATACACAGCACAACGCCTGCAGGAACTGTCGGCACCAGAAGCTCCAAACACGACACAGGCAATATGACTCACAGTTCCAATCTACGATATCCGGGAATCACTCGTTCTCTTCCGGAGTTACTCACTCTTAAAATACAGAACTATAAACGATCAGCACCACTCGGCTGTCGTGAGGCTTAAACAATCCCCGTTTTTTCTATTTTCCACTCGACGCCTTCGAGCCACGTCCGTCGCACAAGATGGCGGCCGGCTCTCTCACCCTCCACCAATCGCGTGCCGAATCGCCACCCAATCGCGTGAGGCTGAAAGGAGGTCACGTGACTTGGTGGGCGGGGCACTAAGTTGGTGAGAACAAGGTTGTTTCTCACAGTCCTCCCCACCTAAGTAAAAAAACCCGTCGGATAGACGGCGTTTTGAAACCAGTATTTGTAGTAGGTGCAAATCACATGGCAATATGATGGCGGTAATCGTTAACAGGCTTATACAATGAACAAGGTTTATCCACAACACAATATTAAACACAATACACCACATTAATATCTACCCCACAAGAGTTACACTTCACACAAAGCACAATAGAGAGACAAGGGGGCCAAACTCAAGTTGGGGAAAGCGTTTACAGGAGGGAAAACGGACCGAGGAGCAAATAGCGTTTCCCGGAACTGGTTTTGGGCAAAGGTCCGACAAAATCAGCGGCAACAAACTGGAAAGGCTGACTGATCACGGGGAGGGGCTTTAGGGGTGCCTTGAAAACCTTCACTCCTTTTCCGAGTCGTTGACAAATGGGACAGCTAGCGCAATAGCGCTTGATGTCTCGCGACATGGCGGGCCATATGAACTGATTCTTGACCTTGGCTAAGGTCTTGGCAGCTCCGACATGACCCGAGGAAATATTGTCATGGGCCAATTGCATGACTGACTGACGATGCCTCCCCGGTACGACAACTCGGTGTCGAACCTTCCACGTCTGGGTGGAGGACATGTTCTTTGGGGAATACTTATGCATCAGCACACCTGCACCATTCACATAGTAGCCTGTTCGTCCCGGCTCGGAGTCGTCTCCCATTTCCCAGAGGATGGCAAGGGTGGGATCGAAGGGCTGATCCTCCACTAAACTGGTTACCGCAGACAATGCGGGAGTGACTTCCGGCCCAGAACTGAGGTCGCTAACCGCCTCGGAGGACTGATCCTCCTCCCCGGATTCGCCGACCGGCGAACACGTAGCTGGGGTCCCCGTGTTACAGGCGGGAGCGGTCCCTGAGGAGCACGGCACCTGAGGTTGGCTTGACGGGAGGCTCGGGTGGACTTCAACTGACGCAACGTCACCGTCGGGAACTGGAGTCGAGGCGCTAGGCTCCTCGGGCCAGAGTGAAGATATGTCTGACTCCGCCACTCTCTCCGCCTGTTTACTCTGGGATCTAGTGACCACCCCACAGGTCAGAGTCAATGACTCCTCCCTGGCCATGGCATCATTGCCAATCAGCAAGGAGACCCCGGGTACCGGGTAGTAGGGTACCACCGCACAGGTCATTGGACCCGTAAAAATGTCACTCCGGACCTCGAGGAGGGCAAGGGGATACCAGCCAGGAACCTGGTTAATGCCCCGAAGGATGATATACTCGCCGGTATAACGCATCTGAGAGGCCGGAACTACCCCCGCCCGGAGAACACACAGTGTCGCCCCAGTATCCCGAAGGTATTGGGCCTCAAACTTCAGCACCGAATCAGGGCCACCCACTAAGGCTGTCCCTGAATAATCCTGATACAGAGGATGAATGGAATTAGCCTCGGTGGCAGTGACCTCTGTCACCGATGCCACCGTCGTGTGCGAGGGCCCAGTTGATGACCTCCACTGACCTCCCTCCGATTTAACAGCAGGGTTGCCTCGGTAGGCCGGACTAGCTGGGTTAGAGAAGCAGCGGTCTCCACCGTGCCCCACGCGTTTGCAGAAATCGCACCAGGGCCGTGCCCTGGCCTGCAGCTCGCGACCGCCACCAGTGGAGGGCATCGGAGAACCCTTCCCCTCGATCCAGCCACCGGGCAGACGGGGGGCGGTCTCGATCGCAGAATCCTCCGTCTTACGACGCGACTGCGTGACTTGCAACATTTTGCACGCCAAAACATGTTTATCAATAAGGTTGACGCAGTCTGACAAGGAAACAGTGTCTTTGTCGACAAGAAACAACGCTAAGTCAGGCAGAAGCTGTTGATCGATACGGTAACGCACCAGGAGTTCCGCAACCGCTTGAGGTAACTCAACCTTGCTCCCCTTGAACCATCTCTGCAGCTGTTCCAACAAGACCCGCGAATGTTCCTCATAGGTTTGACTGGACTGACGAGTCCAACTGAAAAAATTACGCCTATAAATACACGCGGACACCGCATAGGCGTTCAAAATCTCGGCCTTCAATTTCCTGTATTTGTTTGCGTCCTCGGTTGCCATCCTCGCATATACCTCCCTCGCCTTCTCAGATAGATGGCTAACAAGATGGCCGACCCACAAGCTCTCATCAATGCCACCGGAAGCCAACAACTTCTCCGCCATCTCCAGATACGCTTCTGGCTTCGTGTCTCCCGTCCAGTCCGGCAAACGAACATGAACAGTTTCCGGGACGCTTGCAGCAGACACCTCTGCCCGCAGTCGTTCAGTCAACATTCGCAACTCATGCTCTCTGACGCGTTCAGCTTCCGCTGCCGCATGCACTCTCTCTGCTGCCGCATGCTCTCTCTCTGCTGCCGCATGCTCTCGGTCTTCTCGCTTAATACGCTCTGCCTCTGCCCTGTCATTCTCCCTGTTATACATGTCGAGTTGTTGAACCGGAGTCAGCCCGGTCCAGAAGGTCGAACGCATGCATTTAGTCATGATGGGATCGCTTCCTCACATATCGGGTTTAGTGACCGGGTCAAGGCTGATTGCGTCGCTCACATCGCCACCCACGTGACTGTCAACATGATCAGGTTGAACTCTCACTTCTCTGGTCGACATAGCTTGGCTACGAGTTATCATAAGACAAGGCACAAAACACTGAGTCTAAAAGGAGGCTGGATCGAAATATTTCAGCAATATCTTTCACCACATGGGACGGCAATTCACCCAGGGGAGGCAACCAATATTGGGGTGGTACACGTAATTCAAACACAACGCTCTGTTGGGGAAATACGACACGAACTACACAATATCACCAACGCACATCAAATTGCCAATGAGAAAAATGCAACGTACAAATAACTCACGTTTTTTTTTTTTTTGTCGGTTGGTTTGGAGGGATCCGGAAACTATTCACTTATCCGGTAGTGAAGTACCACACAAGATAGCGTCCTATGGTGAGAAAGTTCCTCCAAGATGGCGTCTGCTGGTGAGAAGGTTCCTCCAAGATGGCGTCTGCTGGTGAGAAGGTTCCTCCAAGATGGCGTCTGCTGGTGAGAAGGTTCCTCCAAGATGGCGTCTGCTGGTGAGAAGGTTCCTCCAAGATGGCGTCTGCTGGTGAGAAGGTTCCTCCAAGATGGCGTCTGCTGGTGAGAAGGTTCCTCCAAGATGGCGTCTGCTGGTGAGAAGGTTCCTCCAAGATGGCGTCTGCTGGTGAGGAAACGATGAGCAGATGCAGGAAGATGTCGTCCACTGCAGAATTCCCGTCTCAGTTCGAATGTCTCTTACTTGAATAATCCTTGGACGAGCAACCCATTTGTCGCGATCCCGGCTGTTAAATGCTTCCAGCCCGGAATACTGACGTTAATGTCTGGGCTTCAAGTAGTCCACGGGGTGGACAAAGAGAACTCAATAAACACAACTGTGTTTTAACCGGCCTCTAGGGGTAGGCACGATGATTTATTGGCTCGATCTCAGAAACAATGGATGGTAACAGAGTGGAATACACAGCACAACGCCTGCAGGAACTGTCGGCACCAGAAGCTCCAAACACGACACAGGCAATATGACTCACAGTTCCAATCTACGATATCCGGGAATCATTCGTTCTCTTCCGGAGTTACTCACTCTTAAAATACAGAACTATAAACGATCAGCACCACTCGGCTGTCGTGAGGCTTAAACAATCCCCGTTTTTTCTATTTTCCACTCGACGCCTTCGAGCCACGTCCGTCGCACAAGATGGCGGCCGGCTCTCTCACCCTCCACCAATCGCGTGCCGAATCGCCACCCAATCGCGTGAGGCTGAAAGGAGGTCACGTGACGTGGTGGGCGGGGCACTAAGTTGGTGAGAACAAGGTTGTTTCTCACAATATATATACATAAATCGGGATTTAAATTTAATTCAAAAATTGATCCAGACGTCTATTCTCTTTCAAACACTCAAACCGACAGAGGTAGTTATTTATCACAGCATCTGTGGAATTTTCACTCTTTTACTCAACTCCGTTTCGCTGTTATTTGGTGGAGCAAAACGTCAACTGAGCTTTATAGATATTTAGATACTACTTCGTATCGTGAGCTTTTGTATTTTGTCGTACCTCTAATAGAGAGACTCCATGTGTGGCTGAACTCGTATTTGGTATTAGAAACCCATGTGCTCACAACACACGTGTAGTTCCCAACATTCTCCTGCTGCATATTCGGAATACGAAAGATGGTCGAATTCTTGGCCTGGATCAGCTGCTTGCACTCCTTGCGAGAAGGGGTAAAGGACAAGTGCTTGGATTAGCATCGGTAACCAGAGTGATTCCTGCATGCGAATGCTTAGTTATGAAGAGAGCTTATACAGCTAAGCTTACTCCCAATGATACTATATAGAGCGGCCCTATATATTATTTAATTTTTTTAATCTCTGGGATTATATTAAATTTCGCTCACATTTTCACACCATCTTTGCCTTTTCATCTGATATGA